>NC_051049.1:18273212-18573212 GCF_904848185.1 Acanthopagrus latus | reverse complement strand
CATGTATGGATTTTCTTCCTTTTTTTTTTCTTCAGTAACTTAATTTTAGGGTTGAGAATTAATCCAACCAATTTATTCTGCCAAAGACTGTTGGAGTGGTTTTATTTTTGTAGTAATTATGTATTTATGCCTATTTTTCTAGCCCTAATCTAGGGGTTGGCAGTAGGGTCAAAAAAAATAATATCACATTCATATCATTTATCCAGAATTGCAATCCACCATCTAAATTGCGATCTTTTGTCTCAACTGTATAATGCCCCACGGACGACAGCCAGACCTGAAATAGCCTATGAATTCCCCCTAAGTAACTTTACTGGTAAGTTCATGTAGCAAAGGACATTACGTTAAGTTTGGAAACAGAAGAAATTTATAAACATTAAATCCCACCATATCTATGACTCACATTCAGATCGCCCACCACTGACCCCGAATCCCTAATATGCAGGTAAGAACTTTTTAAATGCAGCCACTGCAGCCGTTTCTGGGTCCACTCAGTTGTTACACATTTTTTGTATTTCCATGAATGACTTGGCATGATGCATGATTGTTATGAGTTGCTCCAGTCTGCCTCCGTCTGCCATTTTGCGCCGACGTTCAGCAGTCATGCAGAGCAAAATCAATCACAGAAGTGGAAGCAATGCTCATTTCTCTACAGAGGTATCAATAAACCGGAATGCTTTGCAGTCACAGCTTGCGTCTTTGCTAATCTACATTGCTAGCGCGAGAAATCCATCAAACTGTTTAACAGCATTTTTCTAATTTGAACAGTGTGGCGCGATGGCATTGTTTGTTCCCCTGGTCTCACGACGCGATCGCTAATGTGCTCTGCTCCACATGTGGAGGCTGATGAAAAGCATCTGGAAAACATGCAGGACGCCACTAAAATACAGAAGTAAATTGCAATATTTGCAACGCTTGATGGCTAAATAACGCTTGAAATTGTAACAGTGTGGTGGGATTTATCTTAGATGAAGGGCTGACACTTGCTTCAAATCAGATTATATGTATTGTCCTATTCCTGGTGCCTGTGGTCTGTAATTCACTTAAATGATCTAAAAGGTGTTACTATGGTTTCACACAGTGCATCTCTGTATGAAATTTGGAAGAAAGATTCATTCATCTCCACACAATGGCGAACAAAGAGGGCACTGAGCCCCAGCCAAATATCACAAGTTACATTGAAAACAAACAAAACGGTCCTGCTGCATACTGGAGAGGCAAAACCTCCCAATGACTGATAACGGCTCTGGAGGATTTAGGCGCTGTGGGAGAAATGGCTTCCGTGGCTTTGCATTCAAGTCGCCTGCCCATTTGGAGTGCCAGGAAATGACACACATTCCTCCCTCCCAGTAACAAAATAAACCTGAAACCATCTTCCGACCATTTCTGCGCAATGATGTCTACAATTTCTCAGTTTTAATTACTCCGCTAGACAATCGTGAAATTGATTCATGGTCTGGGTTTTGCTGCACTTTGTAAAGCGTGCGCGCTTCAACAACAGCAGACATCGTGATTAGATTGAGAGGTTTTATTCCAGCGTGCCACCGTTCCTCCGTAATAACTAATTAAGGAAATGAAAATGCTCTGTTGCACGTGGCTAGGCGTATCGAAAGCGCGCGTTTCTATCGCAGGATTTGTAGTTTCTGCAGAACGATTGATGAGAAATAAGACGCACGCCGCACCCATGTGAGATCCATGCAGGGACGACACCTTTCCAGCTCAACCGCATTTCTGAAAAGATAAGCAAAAATGGAAGACGAATGCTCAAGTTCGGGCGTCCTGAATCACAGTGCGGCCTATGAGAACACTACGCTTCTCCAGTCTCAGTGTTTCTCAAGTCGAACTTTCTGTTAATACTGACTCAGAAAGGTACACCGTGATGACTAATCGCATCCCTTTCCTCCGTGACGATATACAGTTGGCTGAAATGCACACTCTCTAAGGGCGTTACTACTCCGCGGATGAGCAAACACACCAGGTGGATGAGTTTTGATGACAACAAGCTATTTTAGATCACTTTAGCCGTCACAAGCTCCTGGCAGTTTCAGGTGTTTCTCTCACAGCTGTGGTCTCAGTCTCACAGGCTTTTTGAACGGCAGAAATATTTTAAACAATGAAAAAAATGAGAAGTTCACTTGATCTGTCTCGCCTGCTTGCTGAGGGTTTTTTTTTTTTTTTTTAGCTTCTAAGTACTTTCCACTTCATTTGACTGTGCCTGAAGGTATATTAAAACTATTTTCATAAATATTCTTGAATAAGCCCTTGAGATGTTTTTTATAGCCGGGGTTTTTAAAGAGTGTAGATAGACACATCAATAGGCTTGTATGTGTGTGTTTAGGGGTGAGGGGAGCAAGTAATTACAGTTTGTGTGTGTGTGCGTGTAATTGAGTTTACCTGGATTTGGGGTGAAAGTCTCATCTGACCAACGGAAATGTGTTCTTTGGCGCCTTTTTATACCTGGGATTGCATTGTAGAAGAGGGAGAATAGTTGTGGATATCAAAGCAGTTTCCACCACAGCGTGATTCTGGAGGATATTAAACGCTTTCTAAAATTAGCTGCGCAGCTTCCCACAGCCCAGAGTTCTCAAAAGGTGAGGAAATGATGGAATTTAATTAAATGTTGCTTACATGGACAAAAAAAAAAATCCAAAATTCGAAAACTCCAATGTTGTTCTTTGTTGCATCCCTCTCAGACGCTGTAGAGGTTGCGGGGGGGGGGGGGGGGAGGTTAATACACTGGTAAATAAATCAGTCTATGCAAATCACCTATCAGATGGAGTCTGGTGGTACAAGAAAGCAAATCTTGTGCAGATGATCTCTGTGTGGGCAGGAAGCCTTGGAGGGTTTGCATCATGTCTGCCACGTTCTCCCCGAGGGCATTCTAGCCTCCTTACATGCAGAAACACGCGCGCTCGCACACCCGCGCGCATGCTAGCTACCGTTTTCCCTCACAGCGCGGCAGGAGTCTGTCTTCATCTGTCCTATTGATTGATGAAGCAGGCACAGCGGGGTGTCCGAGAGAGGCAAAAGTCTAGATCAAGGCTGCGAGCTGCATCACTGGCAGTCTCACACACACACGCAATCGCTCGCACACACGCACGCTCACACACTCTTTCACCCCCTCTGTCATGTTCTCGCCGTGTCTGTCACAGCAGACACTGTAGACACAGACAGCCATGACACACAAGCGTACACACATGCACACTGAGAGACATGACACACAGCAGTGCTGACACACACGCGTCCTCATAGCTCATAAATACACCGTATCACACTCACACACACACACACACAGAATGATTTAGTGTAGCTCGGCTGTGTGTGCGCCTAAGCTGGACAGGCATTTTTCTCCAAACATAATGTTTGTAGATTAGTTGGGGTTAATGATCCGATTGCCTCGGAGCTGCCACGGCGTCTGTGTGTGTGTGTGTGTGTTTGTGTGTGTGAGTGAGTGTTTGTGCACATGTGAGTTTTTGGCTGAGCTTCTCTACAGTGCCGTCTCCCTCATTTCCAAATGAGACATGCCCCAGGCACCATTACAAGGGCAGCATTTATGCTATTAGGGATCTGGGTTCGCCGCGCTAGCAGCAGCACCAGAACGAAGCGGCTAAAATTATGTCTTGACTAACCTCACTGGGCAGGTCTGGTGTTTTCTTTGCATAAATGAGAAATTACAAGTTGTGTACTCGAAGGCTATTTTTGCTAAATCGCCTGCTGGAATATCACGCACATTATTTCTGAGCCATGTCAATGTAAAAGCCAAAGAAATAGATTTTCTTTTTGCTTTTTTTGTTGTTTTTTTGTGTTTGTTCTTTCAGAGCAGAAAATAAAAATCCAGAGTCAGGCGGCTTTTTTTCCCCCCCCCTCCTTCTTTACTTTGGTGTTTTAAAATTAGCTTCCAAGTCCAAACCAGAAATAGTCGTCCGCAAACAACTTTTCTTCAACTCTCAGTCAACTGGAGTCGGTGGGTTCAGTGAGGGTGTAGCCACCTCCCCACTCTCCACAAACACGCTCTGAGAAGCCCCTCTCATGTAATGCTGAATGGACAGAAACGCACAGGAGAGAAAGAGCGCTTGAAAAAGATTGACTATAAGACCCCTACCCTTTTTTTTCCCCTCCTCCTCCTCCTCCTACATATTTTTCTCCAATCTCTCCCTCCCTCCGTCCTTCATTCCCTCCCTTCCTTTCCTCCTCGCGCGTTCCTGTCGAGGCATGCCTCCGTCCCCGCCAACCAGCATCGTCCGGGGCAGGGCGAGGGGGCAAGAGGAGCGAGAGAGAGAAGGAGGGGGGGAGGGAGGGGTGCAAACAAAGGAGCACTGTTGCTGCCTCGCTGGGGTTTTGGGGAGGGTCGACACCAGGCTGGAGGAAGAAGTGGGGGGGGGGGGAGGCGTGCAGACGGGGCGAGAGTGTGACTGAGAAGGTTTATCATTAAGAATAGAGATTAAAATGAATGGGAGGGGAGCGGGGGTGTCTGCTCTTTTCACAGTAATAAAGAGGACAAGCAGTGCCAGTCATTTTTTCACACGCAACCACCAGACACACACACACGCAGTTTGCAATGCTGCAGTTTGTGTGAGTGAGTGCGAGAGATAGGAGGAGGGTTGGGGACGGTTCATTGTTTCCTGGCCATTGTACAATATTTGCTTAACCCTCGTGCTTTATCGGTGCAGCTGTATGCTACAAATGAGATGGGCGAAGAGTGTGTGTGTGTGTGCGTGTGATGGTGGCTGTCACAGCTGTTAGCAATTTCATCAGTGTACTGTACGACACCCCCTACACACACACACACAAACGTTGTCAATTGACAAAGCAGCGTGGCCACGATAAATTCATTCACCGAACAGCACAATTACACATCAACGTAGTCGCTGCAAACAAAAACTGAACAATGAAACGGAGGCGGTAACAAAGCCAACGCAAGCATGCAAACTGTAAATGGCAATCATGGCGCCATATAGGAACATGATGATTGTCTTTGCCACTCTCTTCCATTCAGTGCTCGCTGACCCAAACTTGAACTTTCTGCAGTCAATCAAACACTGGTTTCTGTCTGTACGGTGTATAAGAAAAAAAAAAAAAAAAAAACCAGTTACTCAACCCCTGTGATGAATACAACACAACAAAACATATCTTTACTTTGACTTCCATGTAAGCCCCGGTTTCTGTAGGTCATGAACCGCACCAGTTGTAATCTCTGTGCCTATCTTTCTCGCGCAATCTTTCTACACGCTGAGTAAAGAGAGTGTGCTTTTGGCGGCGATAACTGGAATACCACGAGGCCCGACTCCACGGACCGTTTTTATTTATTTTTCTGGATGTAGGGTTGCTGGTTGCGATATCTCCATTCCACTCTAAAACAGTTTCTTAATGGATCGTTTCCCCTTTCTGTCCTTTTCCTGTTTCAGGTCATGGCAGCTGGCACGAGATGAAGAAACAGTGCGAGCGCTCGCAGCGTTAGCCTTCGCTGCGGAGGGAAGGAAGGCGAGCAGAATGCAACGAGGAAAAAGACGAGAGTGATGAAAGAGAGGTAAGAGAACTCAGTTCGCCCCGGGGTTATACATAGTATTGTGTGTGTGTCTCTCTATCCTCTGTTCTCCTTCCACCTGATTGCCTGATTCAGCTGTGTACCTGGGGTGGGTTTGGTGTCTGCATGCATGTGTGTGTCTGTGTTTGTTTTTGTGTCCCTGGCCTCGAGCCACAGCCGCCAGGTGAAGAGCGACCGCCATGACTGACTCACCTGCTTCAACCCCCAACTCCCCTATTGTTTTTATCTCTCCATTGTTTTCTCTTTTTTCCACCCACATTCATTTCTGTGTGCTGAAGAGGAGCCCATCAGCAATTCTCCTTTCCATGTGTTGATACATTTCTGCATTGACATGATACGGTAACTTGGAAATTCAGAAATTGTCGTGACTCATCAATGGATGGCCTCTTTGGTCAAGTATTGGCTTGATGTTATACACACTCAATCAAGTTAGATTTTAGTTAGTTGCAATGTGTTAGAATTGGCCACTTCTCAAATTCATCCTCAAAAAAAAATTAGAGGGCAGCATATCACCACTAACAGCTGGTAGCTGCTGTTAGCGACTTAGCTTGCTAACCAGCTAGCCTCGGCCTTTACCGGCCCAGAGTGCTTCAACAGTCAGAATCTGCTGCTCGGCTAGTGAGCTAACTTAAATAGATATCTGTATTATTATGGTTATTACTTCCAATTTTGGTAATAGTTTTAGTTAATTCTAGAATGTTTTCCACAAAAACCATACATGTTGCACTTTTAAATGAAATATTCAGGTGTTTTAGACATTTGATTCTGAGTTCATGAAGCATTTTATATAGTTTCCTTTTATATTGAACAAGCAATATGCATCACGTTGCATTAGGAATAATTCAAACAATTTTAAATTCCCCTGAAGAAACGGAAAAGAAAATACTAAGTGTTTATATTTCATGTGTTTGTTGGTCATGAATGTTGTATACGTGTCCAAAAAGTAAACAAAGACGTGTTGTTATATAGAAGTATCTTCATCACTCTTTATCCCAGCCATTAATCTGTATCGCACTTGTGTTATCGCAGATGTTTAGTCAGTTCCTGTTGTGTGCCTGAACACAGAGAATCTGCTTCGTGTTGTGAAGATCTTGTGATTCTCTCCAGCATCCGTTAAAATTTAAAACAGTCCCCACCATTTCAGGGATGCAGGGAGTCAAAAATAAAACATTACCTTGGAGAGCGGCATAGCCAAAAGGCAAAACACAGGAGTGAAACTGGGAAAAGAGCCACCTTATTGTCTTTACTGTGTCTGAACAGTTCCCAGAGTGAGCAGTCTCTCAGAGAGTCTCTCTATCTCTGTGTGCGACTGAAAGCGGCAGTAAATCATTTTGTGCCGTGCAGGCATGGCCGCCGCACACAGATAGGGGGATGGTTTAAGAGGGGAGGCAGGGAGAGGAAAAGAAAATGCTGTTTTTCTCAGTTTCTTGTCATCCTCCCTTCTGATGAGCCTCTCCCCCAACCTCCACCTTCCACCCGGAGGTTACAGCAGCGGCGGTGTGATTTTATTTTCTCAGACGATCCAGCGCACCTCATCCCTGCTTCCCCCCACTGAGTGTTCCATCAGATAAGGTCCTTTATATTGTATCGTGATTGTTGTCATTATTATATTTTAGGCTCCATCAGTGATAACTCCATATAGGTTCAATTACATCAAATGAACGCTGGCTACTTTTCCATTATACGACATAATAGTTGCTGCCTCTCTGTCCTTTCCCATCGCTCTCTGTCCGGCTCTCTTAACAATGCGAGCTATATCTCGCAGTGACTTTGCAGAAGACGGAACAAACACAATCCAGTTTATTTCTGTTCATTTCAGTTCAGCTCAGCTTATTTCACATCAACCCAGGTCCAGTCAAACTCGATTCCCTCCTCTGGCCCTTCACGTCTTTGCGCTCTCTCTCGCTTACTTTCGGTCTGCCCGAGCCGTGCCATCTTCTCACATTTTCTCACTCCCATTACTTCTGTCTCTCTCGAGCGACCGCAGATTCGTAGTCGCCTCGCATTCACCTATTTTTGCGCACGTCCAACTCGTCTTTGTCTTTATTTACACCCTAACCCATCACTGCCTTTCTTTCTTCCATTTGTGCTGGATTGTTAGTTTCCCCCCCTGTTGCTGCACGGCCCAGTCTTCCTGCCAGCCCCAAGCACCAACGAGACAGGCGTTCAAGATTTTCTTTTTTAAAAGACAGCAAAGAGAAATGATGGTCCTGTCAATGATAATTGTTTTTAACAACTTCAACCTCAAATTTTAAAATCTCTTGTCCAAATCACCATTTTATATATTTATTTATTCATTTAATGGAAGTGATTTTGAACTAGTTTGAGGGAGAAAATGCCTTCTCCTTCTTTCATCATTCTTTTGACGGATCGACCGACTGGGAGTCACACGTTGCACAGCTACACACAACCCCATTGTTTTCGGAACTGGTCAAATGATGCAAGCGTAGTCTGGGGAGGAAAGAAAGGAAAAAGGTGGAGGATGTTGTAAGCAAGTATCCAGACATGCCACTGCTCTTTCTTCTCCCCCCCTTTTTTTTTCCTCTCAAGGGTGTCTGTCCTCTGCTCCAGTGGAAGAAGGTCTTTCAGGAGCAGCCGAGTCTGTCTAAGCTGGCTTTAAAAAAAAGCTGCAGGACTCGAGGAGCGCCGCGGCTCTCATTCGGTGTCCATTTGTAAATGCGGAGGTGGGGCTGCGAGGCCGAAGCCACCGCTTGTCACACGGTTTCATATTTCAGAAAACGCATATGGGAAAATGACGGGCAAGTGAGTCACTTCGTCATGTCATATTGATTCACAGCAGGGCCGGGGGACAGAGCGAGTAATTGTTATTTTCACGCTCGCGCAAAATAAACTGGCAAATGAAGGACGATGGTTTTACAATGGCGAGTGGGGGGGATACTCCGTTGGGGGACCTGCGTATAAGCCTGATGGACAAGTGTTGAAAATGGTCATGTTTGTGTCCGCACAAAGGAAAGCGTCGAAGCTCTGAGTGCTCCTCCATCAAAGACTTTTCCCCCCTTAGCGAAGACACCCATCAACCACCGGAGGATTAAAGATTAGAACGGGAGACTTTATTGAGTTTGAAAGGCAGAGCGGCTTCAAAATGGTCGGTTGGTTGGATGGGTGGATGCAGGATTGATGGGCATGAGGGGGAAGAAATGGAATAATTAGGACAGAGAAAGAAGGTTGTGGGCAGAGACGATTTCAAAGAAAGTGGGAATCAACACGAACTGAAAGGGCTGTTGGTGGGGAAGGTTTTCAAAATGAGCGTGAGAGCATCGTCTATGAGAGAGAACCAAAAAGGAGAGAGAGATACTGTAGAAGTAAAGGGGGGGCGGTGAGGGCCAATAGAGTGATGTCTCTAATGTCTTTATAAGGCCATAAAATACTGCACTTCCTGGCCTCTCTCTAATTGCTGCGAGGGATGGGATGGGGGGGGGGGGCTCCACTCTACCTGCCTTCTAAATGAGGCTTCTAAATCCTCACTGTTTGGCCTTGGGGGCTTTCTTTTGGATTGCTACGCCAGCAAACATGGATGCAGAAGAAAAGGGAGAGCAGCTAAGGAACATTTGAATCTTCTTCATTGTTCTTTTCCTTGAGATTAAAGTTGAGCAGTTGAGATAAACGCAAGGAAAGTCGAGGAGAGTTCTGGGGGGGAAAGTTCTGCACTCTAACGATCTCCTCGGAGTTAGCTCGGCAGAAAAGAAAGGTGGATGCAGAGCGTCGGAAAGGGGGGGAATGAGAGGAGAATTCAAAAGACGGAGCGCTAAGAGTAAAAATCTAATGTACTTTAGGCTGTTCCTGACAATTACTACTCGAAAATAAGGCTGAGAAAGAACACACAGAAGTAAAGAGCAGGGGGAGAGAAGTGAGAGAAGGTTTTTATTGACTCAGCGGGAAACGACCGTAGAAATGGCTATGCTTCCCAGAGGAGCTGTATGCTGAACTCTTCAAAATGTGAAAAGTAATGCTCGCCATCATTGGAAAAGAAAACATTTTCATTTCATAAAGTGCTTGTCTAAGGGACCCTGCCCCAACCTCTAACCCTCGAGTGAGCAGAGTAGCTAAACTGAGCCTTCAGAGGCAGAGAGAAGCTTCTTTTTTTTCCTTCTTCTTACGGACTCATTCTAAACTGTGCCCTAAAATCCTGCAGATGCACTTGAATGAATGCAGAGCCATTCATATCAGTGTGTGTGTGTTTGGAAATCAGACGGCATCAATTTGAGAACGGTGACACTTTTGTGAAATGTTTGCGAGCACAAATCATAGAAGATAGCAGATGATAAAGTCCCCTGCCAAAATAAAAGCCTTTAACTGTATCCAGGTATTTTATATTTAGGCCAACCAGACGTCCAAAGATGTGATGGATGTGTCTGTGGGCAGGACGGGAGAATTAGATGTCTCACAGACAAAACAAAAAAAAAAACCACAATGTTATCTCTTCCATCTTTTAATATTTAATGACATCGTTTTTCAGATGCTCTGACAGGAATGACAAAAACACTGATAGTCACAAGTAATGCGCGTTTAGATCATTTTCGATAACATGGAGTACTGTCGCCATCACTCCCACACTTAATAGTTTCCCCCTCTCATCCACTCACCCTATACAGTACGCTGTACGTTCGATAAGAACGGGGCTGTCGGGCATTACGATTTTGTTTTCCAGAAAATTCCAGTGTTCGTTTCTGCCTTTTGTCACCGAGTTCACGAGACGCGCGTCTAACTTTTGCTTATTTTGATGGTGGCGGTATGGGGTTGCATTGTGCCTCAACTTGCCACGCTACAGGAGCTGCATAACAGTTTTATCAGTGGGTGAGAGAATGAAAAGGAGTCAAAGGCAGCCCCCTAAGCTTTCCATAATGCGTCCCGCGAGGAGACAAAGGCCCGCATTCACTGCTGGGTGTCGATAAGACCTATCATTAGTCTGCCATTGGAGGTATTACCAACACACAAGCACACTCGTATACACACACACACACATACGCAGAGTGCAGTACTTATTCCTGTAGCCGTTCTCCTTTTTCCACATACACAGGCATAAATATTCGTGTGCGTGCCAGAGGAGTGAAAGAGGCAGCCAGGCTCGACTTGAATCGAATGAAGGCAGAGGAGTGGACCCCCCGCCGCTTTCCCATCACAGCAGAATTCACTCAGCTGCACATGGCCGGGGCGTCCACGCTCAGCTGTACGCCGCGCGTTTCCATATATATGGCTGAGACGAGCTTATGATTAAGAATACACAGAACCCTGAAATTTGTTTATATGCTCCTCTGTTGGTCCTTTTACACTGAAGAATATTTAGATTAGATTGATGGTGGAGTATTCTCATACAACTACGTCATGTATCCAGATGACCGATGGCTTTAACTACGTATGCCTGATATATATCCGACTGATATGAATATCTGGATAATTCCTGATCAACTATAGACATGGGCTGATATGAAAATGTTACGTCACGATTACCCTGTCCAACATTAAACTGATTCTCGATGAATATTCTATAAACTCCTTTTAAAATGGACTAAAACATGCTGGAGGCAGTTTATCCTTACATTTAGTTAGGAAACGAATATTTCCAATGCATCACCTATAGGAGACATCCTTTTTTTGTGATAAACAAACAAAGAATAAATACATTATCCTAAATGATAAAGTCCTACTGCAGATAACACAGAGAGCACAGATGAAGGATAAATGAATGGTGGTAACCTTGTCTCCCTGTCAAATCTGTAACATTCCCGCACATCTGATCCAACTTGCTTCATGGGGGCTGCGATGTCCAAGCCGTGGTGACAGGCTTGTACAATTCAGATTTTGTCCGAGGAAGACGGCACAATTGCAGTTTGCAATTTATGTTCTACAAGGGGTTTAGAGAGGAGGGGGAAAACATTTTAACAACAGATTTATTATAATCATCTATCTTTGCTGACAACATCTTCACCCTTCTAATCCTCAGGTGTGCATAAACTACGGGTTAGGAACTTTTAAATACCACGTTGTGATATAATTGCTTATCTTATCCATGTTGGCCATGAGAAGCAGGTAATGAAAAAAATCTATATTGAGCATCCCTAGCTTTCCAACCTGTGTTAGTGTTAAACTAGACTTATTTTACTTTCTACCTTAAAATGATCTCTCCGCTTGCTTTAAGAAGTTTTGCAGCACTAAGTCTTTTGTGCAGTAAAACACAACAGCACAATTGACAAATCCACATGTGGTTGACTGCGGTTAAAAGGTTGAAGCTGGCTGCCAGCCGTCCTGGTGATGGAACTCCTCGTTTACAGTAATAATACCAATGTCTCAGAATTAATGTGGTATTGACTTATTGATGATAAAACGCAACACAGACTACATTCACTTAACAAGACAGGAGTAAAATGAGGTGCAGGAGGAGGAGGAGGATGGTTGGGTTTCCTTTCTAGTGCTTGTGTGTTTGTGTGTACACTCGGGAGGACGGCGGCACTGCTGTCTAGGTCCTAAGTAGATGATGGACCGTGGCTCGTATTCCCATTCCCTCTCATTAGCCCAGCCCCCTGAGAATATATGAGGTTACTTACCTTCCCTTTGCTCCAAGTTCCCGGCCAAACGGCAAGTGTCGGCTGAGGGTCATTAGCCTCGCCGCTTGGAACAAATGGCCTTCGATAGCATCTCAGCTAGAATACAACAGCAGCGGATTAACCCCTTGATCCTTGGAGGACAGGAATATTGAAAACATCAGGAAGAAAGGAGTGGACAGGGGTGATGGCCATCTTTAAAAAAAAACAAAAAAAAACCCTGTCTTTAATGTGCTCCTTCGTGCTTGTGTTCGTTTGTTTTGTTTTTGTTTTTTTTTTTGCTGGAGATTTGAAGAGTCCTCCTTTTTTTGGGGGCCTTGGAATCTCATTGCGCTTCAGCTAAACATCACAGTTGTTTGGCTGAAAACAAATACCGCAGAGAGAGAAGTGGGCAGAGGATCAAAGCCAGAGGAGGATTTGTCTGGCAGATAGTCGCTGGGGTCCTGCCTGCATAGACTCTCTCTCTCTCTCTCTCTCTCTCTCTCTCTCTCTCTCTCTCTCTCTCTCTTTCTCGCTCTCTCGCTCTCTGTCTTTACACCACCAGGTTGCCCCCTCACACTGCCAGATTGAAAATTATAGATCATGAAAAAGAACAGTGCAGTCACAACAACCTCCTCCCTGGAGCAGACGCCTCCTTATTACAAAGTGTGTGTGTGTGTGTGTGTGTGCATGCACGCGTCGACTTGTCTTTCTTTTTCTTTCATCTAAGCGCGCAGGTTTTGATACCATCGGTATTTCATCCCATGTCTTTTGATACGGTAAACAATTTGCCACTTGATTTTAACATCCTGTAGATTCTGTTATCAAAAGACACTCCGCAGGAACTGTTAAAGTCTGGGATCATTTACAAGTTGCAGGGATTGGGGGGGCGGTGTTATCTGACATGAAAACAATATAAAAATCAGATATTCTGTCTCTACCTCAGTGAAAATAAGCCCTCGCAGGGCTGAAAAGGTTTATTCCATCTAAGGTCAATGTGTTCACCAAAGCGTTCTTTCCATAAGGCCTCGGTGAGGTTTGTGGCCTGTTGGTGGAGGGTGGGGGGGGGGATTGCTCAGATGTCTGTTTTGGGCAGGAAGACACGCCCAGAGGATGGATATAATTAAGACTAGTGACTCGTTTTTTTTTTTTTGTGAGAGAGGAGGGTGTTTGGGTAACTGCTCTGGGTGGTCTAGCGCTACATGTCTGTACTCATTTTATTACAAACAGGAACAATATGGTAAGAACACAGACGTATCCTGACAAAGCGCAAAGATGAGTGTGTGTGTGTGTGTGTGTGTGTGTGTGTGTTTGGTGCACTCAGACATAAAGAAACAAGAACAGCCATGTCACTTGTTTCCTGGTCTGTTGATCGTTTGGGCATGGCGCAGCATATTTTTAGAAGTGAAAAAATGGCAGCTCTGATCAAAGGAGCTGGTAGACATACCTGACATTCATAGCGTTGCGCTTACAAATGATTATTTTACTTCATGCCGTCTGCATTTCATCCCAGAACCAACTTCAGCAACTTTTTTGCATCGGGGCCATTTATCTGGAGGCCTTGATCTAAGCATCCTAAGGATTCATGCCGTTCTTTATTCAAACACTGAAGTGACGCCATGTTGGCCAGATAATATATATATTATATATACTGTACAGTATATACACAAGTTTACCATTAAGACTCTCTACTTTATATATTTTTTTTTCATTTTGCGCTAAGAGCACAACCAAATTTCTGCAAACCACAGATATGTAAAAATGTGTATATCTCATATGTAAAAGCTGCTGATATGTAGTTGTTTTTTTGTTTGTTTTTTTTTTGTCAAATTTAAAGTAAGTGTAAGACAAATGTCCAGATGTCATGTTTAAAATATCTAGTTTTGTTGCCCCAAAGTCAGCTGCGCGACACTCATTGAAAATACAATCATTTTTGTCAAGGGCTCCATTCCCTCAATCACGCCAAAGATTATATGATACATAGTGTACACATGTTGATGTGATAGCCTTCCAATGAACCGTACAAATTTAACATACCTGTGGTTTGCAGGAACACACAGTGCCAAACCTTCGTACTATAAAACTTGTAGAAAGGGTTTTTCCCTTGAGAGCGGACATCTCTTAGTCTAACGAGTATCTTTTATATTTCGATCCTGGGTGGCCCACGGGAAGTTCCAACTCTTAACTGTTGTAATGTTTGTGTTGTTACTTACCCACTGAGCCATGCAAGAGCAAAGCAAAAGCTCTTTATTAATTACTACGAGGTGGGTGTGTGTGCTTGACCCTGCAGCCTCTCTCCGTCAACTGGGTCGCCAGAAATAAGGTTTGTCTCTTTGAGTCAGTCCAAGAGTGAGACACGTCAAACCGGTTTACGCACAGTTTCTTCACTGACACATTTGGAAACACAGCGTAACTTATACGAGGCCTCCTTTTTGGCTTTGTGAAAAAAAAGAGAGAGAGAGAGAGAGAAAACACAAACTGCAGCTCCAGTCGATCCCACAACAAGGGCTTTCCAAAGCGCCCAATCCTGATTAATAGCATCTTCTCGTTAACACATAAACACCCCGTGTACCATCAAACCCTCAAACGTCCGTTAATTTGCAACTTCTTCTTCTTTTTTTTTTTTCCCATTCGCGTGAATTGGCTCATTTAGCAGGCAGCGAGAACACAGATCTTTATTGTTGCATTTTGTTTTGATGGGGGCCTAAACACGTAGGTGGTCGCAAAGTTGCTGTGGGTTTTTTTTTTTTCTTTTTTTCACATACTGAGCAGCACATGGATCTGTTAATGAGAGTGTAAATTGGTGACTCCGTGCCGGGACCCTAATGACGGAGGTGCCCTCTGTGGTCTTGGCAAGTCTGCTAACTGGAGCAGAGACCGAAGAGCTGGGATGGGAGCGAGGGAGAGACGGAACAATGTGAGAGAGATGAAGAGGTGGGAGAGGAATGCTGGTTTAAAAAAACAAAAAAAAAACCAAAAAACATAGCGACTGTAAGAAGGAACATACCATAGAAAGGGACACATTAGCTCAGTCAGACACAAATAGTAAATTACATGTATATTCAAGGCGATTGAAAAGAGAAAGAGACGAGGGAGGCATTTCTTAGCTGGCATGAAAGGTTTAATTTTTCCTTCGGCCGTGGTGAGCAGCTTTCCTGTGCTGCCCCGATTCACTGTATTCAACATCAAAGTGAAGTATGAACAATTGAGGCAATTTTTCTTCTGGCCAAGGTCAATCATTGTTCTCTCTCTGTGAATGTAGATCCGGCTGAAAGGAACCATATTTCAGTGGCAAGTCTATTTTAGCGAGTCACCTTTCAACAACCTTTTGGCACCATTTTTTCACTCTTTTTGTGTGCGTTTTCATTTGCGACTGGGTTTTTTTTTTCAGATTGCACGTGTAATTTCTAGGAAATTTCAGGTCCATTTATTACAGCTGTGGTGTTATTTTCTTAGCATGGCTTTCATTGGGGGCTGTGTCTAGACTGCTCTGAATGAAACATAGTATGTAATATGAAAGGAAAAAACGGATTTATACGAACGCAAAAGATCTCTGCTACATATAAGAAAACGTGAAGGTTGAAGTTGGCCGTAGATTCTGCACGCAAATTCACAGTTTACGATCGGGGATCTGTTCCAGGATCAAATTAAAGATACAAAGCTCCAGTTCTTTTGTTTACACAAACTAAAAATGGAACTGGTTAGGACATACATAGCAAGCTTAAACACAGCCCGTTAAGATTTGTGGATGTCTTTAGCGAGAAAGTCTTGTGCGTGCCAAAATTTCAACTTATGACCACTCACAGGAGTTTTTATTCAGCCAAAGGCGTAAAAAGGTCTCTGAGGGACTTTTTAAAACTAGCAAAAAAAAAAACCTTTAATTCAGGCAAAATGGCTTAGAAAACATTGATGATTACGTCTTCCACGGGAACTTTAATATGCTTATTGACCACAAATGAGCCTGCAGCTCTCACAGTACACAGCGTGTCTCATTATTAATCACAATGGGAGACCAAAAGGCATTCAAATCAAAGAGAACATCAGGGGATGCAGAGATTAACCATAATGGAAAAACTGTGATGGGATCCGAAATTGCAACTAATACCACTACTCCTACCAACACTTACTATTACTAATAAGAATATGTGTAGAATGTTTTTCCCCTTGAAATATCAGATAATGTTGTACAGTTTCCACCCATCTAATTTACATGCTTTTCTCATGTTTCGTTTTTGTACCGCAAATTAGCTTTACACAGCATTTTGATTTTCCAAAAGCCCTAAAAGTGATCTACAAAAAAAAACAGAATTATTATCACCATGAACAATTCATACCACCTTTCACTTGAGAGCAAGAAACGATGAGGCGATTCTTCTGTCAGTCAGATAGCCATCGAAGTATTTGCAGGTATTGTAATGCTAATTTAACAGCCAGGAAAATTGCAAATGTTCAATATTTTCTGACATTTTAAAAAACAAACAATTGATTGATTAACCTAGAAAACAATTGTCAGATGAATCTGTAATGAAAAAGTTGTTTAGTTCACTGTTTTCCTCCTTTTTTATGCTCTGGCAGAGCAGTTAGTGATTTAAATAGCAGACTTTGTTCACATGGACCGTGTTGTTTCCCACATTGACATCAGAATGATGCCTTTAATTTGACATCCAAGCCTTGAGTTGCTTCACTAGGGCAGATATATGTATATACATACAGGCATAGGCACGTGTGTAGGAAGGCCATGAGTAAAAACAAAAGAACTGAAACCATAACATAGAACTCTAGTAATCTGATAAAATACAACATTAAATACAGTTACAGATCTCATAAACACATACATGTCTCGTTGAAAAGGAGCAGATGAAAAAAAAAAATGTTGGTTAGCTAATGATGATCTCTCTTCAAACAAATTAAATTATGTATAAGCTGAATACCAGGAAGGCTGCATTAGTTGCCCCCCTCGCTACATCTCCAGGTTGTACTGCCTTTTTATTATTTTTTTTTTATCCCCCCCTTTTCCATCTGGTCAACTTAAGAAGCAACGCTCAGAAATTCTTTTTGATAATTCATTCTGTCTCAGCGCACATCACTAGCAGCCTCATCACGCCGCGGGTATGTCAGACGCCCGGCCGTATATAATGCATTCCAGTCGGTGCCGTCATTATCCCGACATTCTTCATTGTGTTCGGGGCGCCACATAAAAGCACATCAGTGGCGATCCGGCTTTATTAGAAGAGACACAACAGCCATCGCGACACTGCGCCTGTTTATCTGAACGCAAAGTGGCTTCAAAGGCTGATTCCATATGTTTGTGTTAGCGGGGCTCTCGGTCATGAGCCATCACGTTTCTTCTTCTTCTTCTTCTTCTTCTTCTTCTTCTTCTTGTTCTTAAAACTTCTTTAAACCTCCTAGCTTGTGTCCAGACTTCTTTCTTTTTTAAGATGGATCATGCGTTAACGTACACACACACGGCAGCTCCTCGTCATTGTTTGTCAAGACCACCCAGAGTGTATATTGGGGTTGTGAGCGGGCTTGTTGTACATATATAATCATGTGTGAGTTCTTTTTGGGGGGGTGAAGTGCAGACTTATTACAGCTAATACTGTTACACACATCAGTCAGTGCTGCTGAATAATTTAAGTGCACCTCACGGTGCGTGTTTGTGTGTGACATTTTAATAACACGGTTTACCAAACAACACCTGAATTTATCCTGCGCTTTCTTCTCCTCTCTGTTTGTTTTCTGCCCAGGTCCAGACACGAAGGAGGCATGTGCGCGCGCACACACACATGCATCGGCACCTAGAGTCTGTCTGCGGTCTACCACCAGCCTGCCCCACACACACACACGCACACACACGCATCGGCCTGTTACGGTAAGAATCAGAGAGACCACCGAGTTGGGGGGGGATAATAATGGTGTGAATGTGAGAAAACAAACTCATTATCTTCTGCTGGGTTTCTTCTCTGGGTGATTTTAAAGACAAATTGACTACTTGTGTACCAAAATGCTTTAAATTCGGTGATTAAAAAAAATAAATGGCAACACATTTAACAACGCATGATACACTCCGCAAAGTAGTTTCTTCAATAGGCTATTAAAAGAATGTCTTATTTTGTCATATTTGGATGGACCATTTTGGAGTAAATCCTAAATTACGCATTTTTATAAGGAGTAATTGAAAGTGTCTTCGGTCATGCATGCCATGTGTGGTGTGTGTGTGTGTGTGTGTGTGTGTGCGTGCCCTTTTTTCTTTCTTTGTTTTTCCATCAGTCAAAACCAATCTCCACAAGTCGAGTTTTAACAGCCACGCCACATATCCCACAAGCCCCCATATCCAACCCCCCCTCACCCACCACGTGCCCCTCCCAGGCTTCCCAGCATCCTGCTTCGCCCTCCATCCAAAAAAACATGCGTGCTGAAATTACAGTGTGTGAGGCGGCATTGTGGGAAACCCTTCCCCTCCCTCTTAGCCGCCATATTTGCCCTCCTTGGCCCTCTTTATCTTTTTCTCATTCCGCTACCGTTTCGCGATGGAGCCAGGCAGGGTTTACTTTATTTTGATGCTCATTAAACAGCTGCCTGTGTTAATTTGCATCAGCAGTTACAGTGACTTGAGTTCAGACTGAGGTGAACCAGCCATTAATGCACTTATAAATAAGATCGGTCTCTTCGTATTGATGTATTTTTTTTATTTTTTTTATTTTTGGCCTTCACAAATTACATTTAGGATGGTAGTTAATCCTTTCATGATTAGTGAACGTCCTTGTTTGTGTTTTATGAACTGCTTCGAACACAATAGGTCATGAGTAAACTGAATATGATTAATTAGCATTGATCTGTCCCTAATATTTCCAGATTATCAAAAACAGACGTTAACACTGGAGCCTGACCTGTTTTTGAGGGTGATGCCAACATAAGACGGTAAAAAATGGATTGTATTGGCCAAGAAACATACCATACATTTTATTGTTTAACATGACATAAAGTAGATCATGCATTTTTTTTTCTGCAGAATAATCTCTCTGATAAAAAAAGATTCCATATCACACATATCAGACAACGTATACGCTGATACTGATATCTGCGATAACCGATACACTGGCCAGGCTCCACTGACTGACATGGGTTTTATGCACATGTTGATCTATTTTTCATCACTGAAAAAACATCATTTCCAGGTGCAAACCTGAAGTTTCCAATGATAGAATAGTTGTTCCACTATTGGGTTATCATTGATCCAACAATGATTCAGTGTTTGTCTGCTAAGGTAAGAGAAACTTAATAAATGGAAGGGTCAGACATAAAGATCTATAGTGGATTATATTTCAGGATATTAAATATATTTTTCATTGATGGTATCCCAATTTTAGATTTTTCAGGGTCCAATCTTCTGTTTATGGTGATATCTCAATATATGATCCGTATATTGTCTCCATCTTTGACAAATACAAACCTATCAACACCTGGGCTTATCCCATATTTTTAGCCTTTTTTACCATTTTAATGAGTTTGGCTACCATTTCTAATGCATATAAAACAGTAGTATATTGGTTTTTTGCAGGCATATGCCTATAAGTTCCTTCCCCAAAGTGACATTGACTTTGGTAGCAGTCCTTAGCAGCGGTTGCCAGAAAAGACCAAAGACTTCCATCTGCAAAGGCTTAAACAGAAAATCCAATGGAGAGAATTCTGCGAAGATATTGCAGCGCGGCACCGCAAAATAAATAAACGTATAAATGAAGGAGGAATATTCTCGGATTTGCCGCTTGCACGAAAAGCTACTTAAAGCTGAAAGCAGCCCCGTCCTCTTGGTTTTCTACCTTCAGGTTAACTGACAGCGCCGCCCTCGCAGCAACCCTGTTACTAACCAGCTGTAATGACACACTCCATCAGTCGGGCTTTGCCTGCGCGGGGCTAGCTTGGTTAACAGCCGGCCGAGGTGTGGTCGAGGGCGTGTGTGTGCGTGTGTGCCGGCTATTAAAGCGCTTGAGAATCAGAGAGGAAAGGAGTCGCGCTGCTAATGGATGTGTTTCTATTGATGTTCCCATTTAGCAGCACACTGTAAACGATAGGGCAATGATTGTGTGGAAGACGGAAGGAGGTGGAGGAGGAGTGGAGAGCGGTTTGGCTGGGCGATGATAATGACAAGGAAGGTTATTATTTGGCACCCTGCGGAGTCTCTCTCTGCTTTGCGTGTGTGTGTGTGTGTGAGAGAGAGAGAGAGAGAGAGAGAGAGAGAGAGAGAGAGAGAGAGATGCATTCTTCCTCCAGCTCTCTCGCTCCTCTCTCATCCTGCCTATTGGCTATTATTCTCTTCTCGCTTTTTTTTTCTCCCCTAGTCCACTCCTCTCTCACGACATTACTCACTGCTGCTAGTCTCCATCCGACTCCATTCCTCTTCCCTCAATGGCCGTCGCTTTTACTCCAAAAAGTCCAGTGCAGACATCTTTTCTAAAGCCGCAGAAAGAGAAGTCAAACGCAGGATAATGCGGCGAAATAGTGTCTTGTTATAAAATTTTGAGGGGTAGCAGGTTGCCCTTGAAATATTGATTTACTCACCAGAAAGATTTTTTTTTTCTTTTTTTATATTCCCAGCGGTGTGTGCGTGTGCGTGTATGCCTGTGCCCTGTCAGTTCCAATCAGTATGTGTGTGATGAATATGAATACGGTCAGCCTGCCGGCAGGTTTGGCAGGAGACCACCTCCAGCTGGACTCAGACCCCTACTCAAGTGTGTCTGTGTGTGTTTTGTGAGCGAGGCTGAACACGTCAGACTGCATCTGTCAGCGCCGTGACAACCTGAGGATGAAACAACGGGAAAAATATACAACTTAATGCACCGCTTGACACAAATTTTTCTACAATCGAACCCCCTCGTTCTTACCGAGTTTAGATGCGCAAAGATCCTCTGCGGAGTGCCATGTATTGAATTTAGATGTTTGGAACAGGTTTTGCTAGTTCTGCTAAGTGCTTGCAAATGTTAGGAGGTTTTATGTCCTTGTTTCAGTGCACGCACAATCCTGCCCTCCTAACTTCCTTTCCTCCAATTACTGTAATCAGCCCCATTCTTTCCAGTCCCTGTGTGTGTGTGAGTGTGAGTGCGTGTGCGTTCATGCTAACTGCACACTGTTTGCTAGAAGGTTAACACTGTTTAAATTTGTAAATATCTTGTCAGTGTATTAAAAGTCCCGTCTATTCTCTCTGTGTCTGTGCGTCTGTAATCGCAGGGCAGAAGATAAAGAGGGAGACGCCATTCCAGCTGTGAGGAATTGGAAGGAGTCGACACACACACACACACACACACACACACACACACACACACACACACACACACACACACACACACTCTCACACACAAACACACACACACAGCCGGAGGCGTGTGAGCAGGTGAGCATTAAGTCAGGCAGCTAAACAGATCACGTCGCGGTATGATATCTGCAGACAGGCAGACAGAGGAGGCCGGTCTGTACCTGCAGGCAGAGAGCAACAACTCACAGCACCCTCGCCAGGAATTTCCTCCCCCTCCTGAGAGAGAGGGAGAGGGAGAGGGAGGGGGAGGGGGGTGCATAAAGTGGGGTTTCCGCAGAAGTGTTTTCATGTAAACCGAAAACTATAATGGCGCAATATAAACTAGCAGGCACTTTTTTTCCAAATTTTTTTTTTTTTAAATACCTTATTGAAATATTTTTACTCTGACATGAAGCAGTAATTTTTGTTGATAAAAATGGGACAAGATGACAAATTTTTTCTTTGTTAACTCCCATTAAAAGTGTGTTTAAAACTCTAAATATTACCAAAATTAGCTGACAATAAAACAAATTTTAAAAAAAAATTAACTAAAATTATCAACATAATGTGAAGAAATTATGATTTTGACGTCATGTCAAAGACACATTATGATAAAGAGATATGGGCTGAAGTTAGCACACTAACCAGTTTGCCCGGGCTCATCCAGACTACAAGCTGCACGGCTAACTGAGCTAACTAGCAAATGGTGGCTACCGTTAGCAGTGGTTGCAGTAGTTATTTGGGTGCTGACCGCAAAATGTTTGGCGTAAGAATTCAAAAGGTGGCTGATCCCTACATATTGCACCCTCAAATAATCATAGCAATTTCTATTTTTGTTAATTTTGAAGCTGTTTTCTAAGCTTCTATTCAACCTGCTTTATGAAAAAAACAACAACTCACAGATGGTATTTTTTTGTATTTTGTCCCTGTTTTTTCCCCATGCAAAGGTTTGCCATAGGATAGCTTAAATCATGTTCAAGGGGCTACACCAGATTAAAAAAACACTCCCGCATGGACAAAATGTGACTGCCCTGATGCCCGACATTCTCCCTTAACCCCAGTCAATGAAAGAATATCCTTTGACATTGAAAAAGAACAGCACATTCACATGCTACTGTAATATCAAGTGCAGGTGCCTCTTTTGTTATTTTGGAGTAATCTGATCGCCTTCTGTATGATTTGTCTTTCTGGAATTACTGGGCTGTTTTGACAGCGTCCACAGTGCTAATTGTGAAACTTTGACAGTATCCGTTTCACAAACTTGCTCTGCGAGTTCGCCCTGTGTCAAGCAGCTCTGGCATTTTTGTTTTTTTCACATGGTTTTAATAGCTTCCTTTCACTCACGGTCTGCTCGGCATATGTGTCGTTTATCGTCGGCGCCTTGTATCACGTTCATAGAAATTCCACTTTGAGAGATTGAGTTGTGATTTTCAACTGCTGTTGCTCAAGAGAGCCTCGACACAGACTCGCCTCTCTCCCTCGTCCGTCTGCCTCTTTCCCCTGGCTGAAGTTGATCCGGGGAGATCGTCCGCGTTCGTGACCACCTCGGATGAGTTTTTTCTTCTTGTGTGTGTTTTTTTTTTAAAGCTCTTTAAATTCAGCAAGTAGAAAAAAAAAATACAAAAAAAAAAAAAAAAAAACGCCTCCTGAAATTTTTACAAGTCACAACTCCCCCCCCCTCGCGCGCGCTCACACACACACACACACACACACAAACTACCGCATCCACTTATCTAAAAATGATTCAGTGGTTAAATGTCAGAGCTGTCCGTGCCATTAAGGCCAGCATGTTTGAAGGACGGACACCCTTGCGTGCCCCCCCCCCCCCCTGTCTCTTCTTATTCCTCTCACTCACACCCTCTCTCTCCTTCCTCCCTCCCCCCCAGCTCCTTCATCATCCACCCCCCCCCCCCACCCATCCCAGGCTGGTTTGAGGGCTGATGTGCAGACCTTGTCATTCAGATTAGGGCCACATTGTCAGCTCAGGGCCCTTCTCTCTCTCTCTCTCGTCGCCTGTCCCGGATCTTTCTTCCTACTGTCACCCTCGTCCCGCGGCCAGATAAGACCTTATAAAGCAACATTCCTTCTCATCCACTTCTGTCAATTCCAACGCTGTCACTCACATCACTGCTCGGGAGAGTGGAGAGAGGCCGAATTAGCAGCGTCCCTCGCAGCAAGGACTGTGCTTTTCGGTCTGAGCCGGGGTGACGTGTCAGCAGCTAGAAAAACAGTTATTTTTGTTTGATCGAGGTGTTTTGAGTAAAACATTTTTTTTGTCTTTTTTAATCACATCTGACAAGCTTTTCAGAGGAATATATTAAGTAAGATAAACTGGAAATGGTAAAGTTGAACTGACTCTAAACCTAAAGAGTCATAGCATTCTTAACTTCGTGGTTTTCTGTGTGAAATGAGTATTCGGCAGGACATGACATACGCAGCCCATTATCTTACTCACTCCTTACTCTGCCCTGTAAAACAGTCCCGGCAACGTATTTATCATCCGACCACATCTTGACTCACCGCCACAGTTTTATTGTCACGTCCTATCTAATTGCTTCAGCAGCTCTGTGGCATTTGCTGTTGGTGCTTCTTACAAACTCTGCACCTTTTTTTTTTCTTTCTCATGATGAGCAACAATGATTCAGCAGTGTGTAACAAAAAAAAAACAAGAAAACCTTTCACTCAAGATGGCCGACAGTTCCTTTACTGGTAAGATAAGGGAAACAAAAAAAAACAACAACAAAGTTTTTCGGCCACAGTGCCACATCATAGCGAGAACAACAGATGCTATTGATCGGGGTGAGTCGTCAGTTTCGTACCCGGCGTCTTCCTCGTCCGCCACCTTGCATGAAGCCCTCGAGGCAACGCTGGTTCCTCTCTGGAGGCCGCGCCGCTGTGCCTTCAGTACAGCACACGACGACAAGCTGCAGCCCCCGCCCAGGTGCTGTGTTTACTAGCTCCTGCTATGAGTCAGGAGTTTCAAGATGACTTCCCTCTTCTAACTGCTGAAATAAAATGTGCTCCCATACCCCGACGCTGTCTTTTGTGTCATAAAGACCATGTGTCATGGAAGTTAATGGTGCGTGCTGAGCTCCGTGGCATTGGCGCTATTATAGAAGAGGTGGGGCAAAGCCAGCCCTGCTTCTTTTGTTAGGAGAGGAGAGCACAGGGGGCAGAATCTCTTTTATTAGTGTGATGATAAAATTAATTTCATATATTTATCTCTGCGTGTCCTTTCATATTAATCCTTTTTTTCCTGTCTCTCAGTTCAGGTACAGTGTGTAAATGGTCAACACTAGGTGTAAAGAATATGGACAAAAAGCAGAATTAGGCACTCGATTTGAAACTTCTAGACGTAAGAGCATTCGTGTAGATAGACAGAGAATACGTACATTTGTAGTTTTGTCATTAACCCTAGATGGACGAGACAGGCGGCACCCTCAAAGTATGTTGAAAGACTCATGACTTTTTCAGTGTCCATCCCCCTCTGAGAATGAAAGATGGACTTAGTGAGAGAGGCTGAGCGTTAGAAGCCTCTCCGCCCACACCGAGAAGACTTGCTCCCTCTGCATCTCTAAGCAGACTGTCATCCCTGGTCACCATCAGGTCTGTGCTCGCCCCAGTGAACATTCAACGCTGTCGGTGAGTTTCAGCTAAATTGAAAAAACCATCGACCGTTGATTGTACCCTGTGGCCAGCCTTTGTCACTCAATTTCTGAAACAAAGAAGTGGGGGGGGGGAGAGGTAAAACTCGCACAGGCACGGCCGACAAACCCCTTTGAACGCTGAACGAACAAACAAACAGAAATACCTCCAGCTTCCAAACCACAGCAAAGGTCACAATCAACATTCATTGCTGTCGGTGGGTTTAACTGTGTGGAAGAGCTCACTGAACGATGAATGCAACTGTGTCCCAGATTTCATCCAAACGTCAAAAGGAATAGCGTCCCGATATGCTGATGATGGCATTATTTATTTTCTCCGCTCCCCGCCCCTCCCCCTCGCCTCCTACCACCAACGATGGGCACACACAGGCGGTGTGAATTGACAGGCAGTTCAGATTGCATCTCTACCACACTCGCTGGGGCGGAAGGGTCCGAGCAAAGGAAGATGAAAAAAGATAGTTGGAAGAAAATGACCTTTAAAGAAGAATACACAGAGAATATAGTGTAGAGTCTGCATTGCATCTAGGCTCTGATAAATGATGTATTTGTCATGAATATTATATGAAAAAATAAACAGCAAGAATATATTGAATGTGAACGGACGCATTCCAACATGGTAAGTGACCTTTCTGGAGGGCAAAATAAAAGATTTAACTCGAGCAGCCGAATTGTTCAAGATAATATCTACATGTTAGCAAACCATGTTATATGTAGACGTGTCTTATTGCAACAATTCTCTTAGTATTTTGTGAAATAAAATATGTTCTTGCTTTCCATTCATGTTTTACACCGTTTTTTTTCTCAAAAAAAGAAATCCAGCCATTAAAGTTGTAGGATCGTGAACGGTGTGTTTGTTTTAATATTGCATGTGATTTCACGTTGTTGTATTTTATTAAATAAACTGTTGCCAGTTCAGCCCTCAGTGATGTGGTGGGTGTTTCTTTGTTCCTTTCCGTCGCGCTATGGTTTGATTAGAGGAGACGTCCCAGTGCCGAGGTGGGATGCAACGGGAGTCAAATCCACGTCTTTGAAACATTCAGTATATTCATTCAATAAAAACACACGCTACTGTAGATTAACACTAGTGTTCATGGTAAAAAAAGACCATTGATTTGTTTAGCTAGTGCTTATTTAACTACTAACTGTAGAAAAGCTTCTTTTTTTCAGTACGTGATGAGATATCATTACTAGGAGTTATATTGTATTCTATGTACACGTATATTTTTTTTAAAATCAGATTTACTCTTCATGATTATCGTACCCAGACAAATTCATGTTAAGAATATTGTTGCGAAATCAATGGAAATTTAAAAAAGGAAATAATCAAAGCTTTGTTTAACTTTTTTTTTTTTTTTTTTGCAAATATATCACACTGAAGTACAAGTGTAGGGAAATGGAGAGTCTCTGAGTGTAATAACGTGTACAAAAAGAAAGGACAGTTGCTATCAACCACTCAATGACTTGCGTAAAGCCAACCAGATGAACTCATAGACAAAACATGCACAAGGCCAAACATCTTCACTTCAAATACTAACACAATATTAATATTTAATTCTTTATCAATGGTTATAATCAATGTTGCAACTCTCTTATTAAAATATATTGTAAATTATTTAAATAATGAAGTGCCAGTAGTCTCACACATTTCTGCCCATAAGGGTTATGTTAGCCTTTCATAGAAATGTCTTTTGGTCTGACAGATTTTTTTACTCCATTACTTAACATAGGGTAAATAAATGGTACATTTCTGACATAAATGCGCACACAACACCAACGGCGCAGTAGAAAATACTTAAAAATTCAAGTCTACTTGACTCAACAGAAATCCTACAAATGAAATTTTTTAACACTATTATCCATGCCTCCTTATTCGCCTGAAGTAGGCCTCAATATAGAGCTGTGAATGATGTAATGATAAAATTAACATCTCTGATTTAATTTTAGGTTCTCTTTAAAGAAAAAAGTCTATGATGAGATATATAAAGTAAATACAAATGAATATTTTAGAAAAAGCCAGCTAAGTGAGAACACATTTTGCAGAATACAATGTGAGACATTATATAATTGCAATAAATCATACTACGTCTTTGCCGTGACTGTGTGTGTCAGCTGAGCTCATTTGCCTTTTCCACTACAAATGATAACAGCGACAGTAATTCTGTGCCGTCGTGTTTACCCGCTGATCTGGTTTGCTTCAGTCTGTAAATGACGAAAGTGTGCTAATAAAACCTGCATACATAATTAAGTACTGACTTACTTTCAAAGTCTGCAGGAGAGTTAATTGCTTGCTTTTGCAGGCCTCTGTCCTTTCTAGTCAGGAAAGTACCTGCACAGTATTTAAATGAAAAACCGAACAGCGCTGATTCTGTATCAGAAACACTGCTTGACCAGCAGAAATGCAGAAAGAACAGCACCAGCGCAACTGGAAACCCCCCTGTACGTGGTATTTTAGTTTCATTTATGCACCACATGGGTTATGAGTGTAATGTTAAGTTTAAAAAAGCCCTGCAGCACAGTAGCACCAATCTTTTAAATACATTATTGAAATTGGCTGCTACTTCTTGACTGACAATACTACAAACTATTATTCTGCACATTTAAGACCATTATCTCGAATTGAAATGTGTGCATTGAGGAGAAAACATTCAGTAAAGTCGCGCTCAGTCAAGTATTGTCTCACCGAGCCACAGGGCTAACATTAGACAAGAGTATATTCAAGAGGATATTTGTGGTGTTGAGTGCATAAATCACATTGATGTTCTTGAGAAAATATTGGCTAACCATGAAAACAAGAAATAAATTAAAAAATAAACCCATTTCTGGATACTAAAACAACAACTAACATCTTTGTTTTGTGTGTCTCTGAAATAAAATTTAGGTTGTGAAAATGAAATTGAGTTTTTGAACATCTTGTAAGATAGAGGTATTAGACTTAAACACAAAAAGCGCTGCAGGTTTTAACTGTTTGCAATATTAACAGGAAACAGTAACTCCATTGAATCATAGTTGATGAAGGACAGTTAAAGCACGAGGAGAGAGATGTACAACTTCCTTTGTCCACTAGAGGGACACCAAAGAACAGGACATGAAAAGGACCAAAGAGTCACTCAGCTCAAGTTTGTCATTTGTATTTTACTACAGTTACGTTAATGCAAAACAAAGGCAAGAAAATACAGTAGGAAGAGTAAAAGTTCATGATCATAATGAAAAGAGAGCACTTTGTTAATTACTTGATCAAAAAATTATTACAGGCATCACAACACATGGAAAAAAAACAGATCTCAAGAAGGGGCTGTAGGAAATATAAACACCTCAAAAAACAAAAGTCTGCACACCGAATTATTTTCACAATTGGTAATTATTTTCATGAACACTATAGATCAGGTGTTTTAATCCCTTAAATCATGATAATTAATAATAATTTGATATTATGCAACCTGGGCATTGAAAGATAAAAAAATATATATTGCTAAAATACAAAATTGTTAGTATTAATGCATCTTGTGTTAATATAAAGCTTGTAGCTTCCAGCTTCCAGATAATTACCCTGAGGAGATAATAAATAGTTTTGGAGCTCATTTTTTCTGCAACATATACATGCAGATCATGAGAACAGTGACTTCAGTTTGGTATCTCTGACCAATAGAGATCTTGATAAAGATGAATTGATTTCACTAATACAATTATGTAGATTATGGTAAGATTATGGCACTAACTAACAGGTGTAACCCAGTGACGTGAACTAACACAAACTGACAGCCCAACACTCCAATATCTTAACATTTTAAGCGCTGATGTACTACCGACAAACGTCTCTAATCACAAATTCTACACATACAAACAACTATTCCTTTTGACAATTTGATAATTGGCACTTTTTTTTAAATGGCATCAAAAACCAAACAGAAATCCAGCCATGTAAACAGCATCACATCATGTTTCTAAAAATGTACACATTGTTGATTTATCAATGAAACCGATCATGCCAAGTACCAGTTACCAGCCTCTGCTATATTCACCATCATTTATTTTTTAACACTACAAAAATAAAATGATTAACTACCAGGCTTCTCGCTCAGTTCCTTTGGAAAATACTTTTTAATGACACAATGCACTGTAAAAGCAGCTAATTTGATTATGCTGAAATGTTTTTTAAATTGGTTGTGGATCAATTTGAAAAAGTCATTAGTGCTACAGCAGTGGAGAAGAGAAGTGTCCTACTGGGAAGAATGTTTATGGAAAATTACTGTCATGCTTATTTGTCGCAACTTCTGACATGAGATCATGTTCACGTTCCAACTTTTTTTCTTCATTTATACATGATTTTATCTTTATTAGTTTTTGGGGGAATAATTATTTTTGTCCTGTCTCGGAAGATGATTCAAAAGAGCATAATGAGCAAATCCATCTCAAATCCACATGAAACATGAGTACAAAAAATAATTAATGCAAAACAAGAATCAAGCAGTTACGATATCATTACATCTCCCACAGCTGACACTTTAAGTAAACTCTAAACTGAAAAACAAGCAAGAGGATCTTAACTGACAAGTTCAAAGGTTGGAAATATTAGAAGAGAATGTTGCATGTTTGATGAACTGTATTATGCTGAGGGATGGAGCGTTCATTTATGACATAAAGATGATTATTATTAATGCCAATTAGCAGCTCAGAGGATCCCGATATTGTAAACTCCACCCCAAAATTGAGTGCTTTCTTACCCTGACATAGTGGTATTTCCCCTGCTGTGCATTGGCACTTTGCTGCGGTACACAACCCCCCTCCAGTGAGGGTCACTACTGTCTGATGTCTGCTGGTCTGAGCTGTCTCTCACCCTCGGCCAGAAAGATCTGCATGGCCCTGAAGAGCAGGTGGATTCCCAGCTCCCGTTTCTTCTTCAGCTGCAAGTTGGACACCACGCCATAAAAATCCCCCCGCTTCTGATTGGTGAGCATCTTTAACCCTGGGATAATTGGAGAAGGAAGTAGGTTACTGAACTACTGAACTGGCATAACATCGATGTTATTAAAGTTTGTTTTTTTATTTGTTTGTTTATAGATTTTCCATAAATAAACATCCATGCCCCATTGGTCAAATGTCGTAAACTGGAGTCTTTCAAGCTTTATACTCAATAAAATAAAGGGTATATGTGATATTACAGCTAGCTTACATCTACTTTTCCTGATTACGAAGTCAAATATCAATAATATCCTTTTTTTCTGGTTGATTGATTTAACCAATGACCTTTTGTAAAGACACCATTTTGTCTTCTCAATATATAACAGTTTTAATTTATCGTAGCCTTTTACAGTCTTTTTTTTTTGCCAGTGATCATTAAATCCCTCAACTTCCAATTAGAGTTGCCACTGATGCACTCCAATACCAGAACCGGGTGTCGGTACTTGGATATTGGACACTGGTGATGTCACTGAAGCATGTGCCAATTAAGAATCCATAGTCTGATATACTGGTTGTCAATTTCACTCTTTAAAATGCTCTCATTACTTTTAGCTCACGTCTACAAATCGACTTGCTAGTAGTTGATGTGTTGCCGTGGACTTGATTTTCTGGAGAAACCATTGAAGGAGTTGCCATAGTAATTTACTCTTTACACTCATTGTACCTGATGACTACTTACCAACAGTTCAGATAAATAGCTTGAATTTCAAATGCATTTATAGTTCATATTTGTATTTTTTGTGCACATTTGATTAGAAGTGGTGTGTTGTTAATTACAGCCTCAAGAAAAAAGAGCTCTGGTGTCATTAACACCAGATATTCAAATTCAGATATCGGAACTGGAGCTGGAAAAAAATGCAGTGGTGCAACTTGTACTCACCAATGGCCTCCACCATGCATGCCTCTCTTGTGTAGGCCTCCACTGGAATGACATTCTGGAAACAGTGCAGAGAGATGACGCCCTGCTCGGCACTCCACACCTGAAGAATGTGCTGCACTTTGGGGCACAATTTCTGAGAGAACAAAGGGACATGTTTTATAATCATATTTTACATCTTATCTATTTGAATTTAGTAAACTAAGTGAAGTGCTTTACCTTGCAGGTCTTCTCTCCTTTGAAGTACTCTAAAGCCTCATACAGATGGCTGTAAGGACGGGAGCGTTTTCCTTTGCCTATATAAAATACAGCATGGATAAACGTCTGGAAACACTCCTGTTGACTCATGGTGCGACTGCGGAATGGGAGGTTCTTCGTCACTCTGGTAGAGAAGATAAACAAAGATCAATTTCATGTTAGACTGAGGTTGAAATGTATTCAGCAGTTTAACATTTTAAGGTGTGGGCAGTTAAGAGATAATGAGGGAAGGAAGTCTGTTCGAAATACACACTGGGAATTTAACAAGATTTTAAATTATTTAAATGCCTTGTATCGCCTTTCCCGAAAGAGTTATTAACACTTCCCACAAGAAAGCAAAGAAAGACACAAATCAGCATGAGAGGGAAGAGACCTTGGGTCGAGCAGCAAGTAGTTGAAGCTGGATTTGATGATGCCCTCCCTCCACTTTCTGTTTTGATCCGGTTGGTCAAACTGCTGGCACAACGCCTGCTCGTCAGACTGGCAATCAGGCAGCTCAAAGGTCCTCAGGGCCCGGCACAATTCTGGACTATAATCTGAATCTACAAAATAAAAAAATTAATTAATTAATTAATTAATTAAATAAATAAAATAATATGACTTTCTGTGTCAGTGACAGTGATAAGCTAAAATATAATAAATGTATTCATATGCCTCAACATTTGTTCAGTGGTTCTAATCTAATCCAGCCACAAAGTGATGCCAACTTCTATCCCCAAACAGCGGTGGTGAGTCTCAGTACAAATAATGAGTTTAATTTTCCATTTTCATGCTTCTATACAAGAGAGATTGTACGGTCAACTAAAGGCTACAAATGTTTCACTACTTCACAGGACAAACATTAAGTTATAAAGTACCATAATTACAAATTTAGGACAAAAACATTTTAAATTTCTCCTCACACACCAAAACCTGCTCACAATCTAAACTACAAGGTTAGAATTACTATCATTATTTAATCGTAGCTCAAGTTGGGTAAACGATAATCTAAAAGAGCTCTAGTGTACCTGTCTGAGGCTGGTCTAACTGCTTCCGGTGATGTGGTGATTGGAGGTTTGACTCCTGCAACAGGCGACACAGCTTTCGCATGTAGGTGGGCCTGGTGCGGCTGCAGATGGGGCCCGGGCTCTCCCCCAGCTCTACTAGCCTCAATCTCAGCTCCTTGTCCGTCAGCCCTTTGGTCTCCGGCAACACACTTTCCTTGTCATTTTCCTCCTTCTTATGCACCATCGCAGGTCTCTGGTTCTCCTTGCCTCTGTTCTTCATCATGTCAGTCTGCATGGTTCTCCAATCATAAAGGATGGTCTCGTCACTGCTGCTGGTGCTCATGCTGGAGCTGAGTGAGGTGTCTGCTGTAGGAGGGACGTGGGTCTCGATCAGCTTGTGGCCCTGTTCCGTATCAGTGTAGAGGTACTCCACTGGTTCCTCCAGATCCTGAATGTGTGGACGCCCTCCGGGGGTGTACGACAGGTTAGCCAGGTGCTGCGGCCTGCGGCAGCTCGACAGTCTGCTCATGCTGTACCTGGGGGTGTATCCAGTGCCTGGAGTGCAAGAAAGGTCATAGTCTTCACTGGATCCCCTTAGGGAAAGACAGCTGGAGCTGGATGAAGATGACAAAGACTGCGGCTGAGAACTAGAGTCCTCCGTGAGCCAGACATCTTTGTTTTTTAAAATGTCCTCACCAGGGACATAATTTACATTTCCCTTTGTTGTTGCCTCATCTGAACTTGTAGGATCATCAGTCAAAAAATCCCTGCCTTCAGCAAGATTATGACCCTTCATTGCCTGTATGACCTCTGCAAGGTTTCTTTCATAAGCATCCATTGAAGAGTCCTGTTTTTTGTCCAGTATGACTGTGTCGGACAACGTATGAGATTCATCGACAGAGTCCGTTACGCTCCTAGAGAGGATGAGAGTGTCAGCTTGGCTACTGCTAACACTTGAACCAGCTTGGAGGGTGCTGGACTGGGTGTTCTGGAAATCAGCAGACAAGGGGTGGCCTCCTGTGCTACTCCCCGAATAGGACGGTGTATAGAAAGCTGCACGTGGTGAACTATAAAAGTCTTCACTGCTCTGAGACTTGGGCGTCTGGCGGCGTGTGCGAACTGGTGTAGGAAGGGTCTCCTCAAAAAGAGAAGAACTGCAGAGTAGGCTCTCTGGGGTCCTGCTTGTTCTCAGTGAGCAGCGACTCAACCTTGACCGAGTCCTGCCTGTTACAAAAGGGCTTGGTGTGAACGGAAGTTCCTGTAAAGTGTCAGCTGCATTATCCATTGGCTGATCAACAACACCTTTACTGGAAGTGTCCGCATCAGGACCACTACCACCCTCAAATACATCATTGTTTAGGTGTTTTAATCCAGACGGGGCCAATGTATCACACGCTACAGTTTCAGGTTCTGATTCGATCTGATGCCCTGTTTGAAGAGGTAGAAGATTCCCACCTCGCGCTGTAAATTCAGAATCTGAGTCTGTAGAAATCTGAATCTCTTTGTCAGATTCAGACCCGACAGAAACTTTCTCTACTGCAGGGAGTGAACAATGTTTAGGGTGTAGAGACATTTCCAGAGCGCTGGTGTAATGATCGCTCTCACAGCTACTATAATGACTACTACCAGTCCCACTGCTACTGCTACCAACACAGGCTGCCTGTTGTGGTATATTCACCTGAGACTCTTTTATAAGTTCACCCTCCTGTTCATCATCACTGTCTTCCAGAGCACAGTGACTGATGACTGTTTTCTCCATTTCCTCTTCTGCGCTCTCACTGCTCTCCCTGCAAAAAACATAGACGTGATCCGGTGATGTGACATCAATGCCCTGCTTGTGTAATACAGTGGCCATGCGATCTGAATCAAGAAAGTCAGAGTACTCAGACAATTCAAAAGGTAAGCTGCTGGTGCACTGGCTTCCATCAACAGCAGGCAGCTGTTTGGGAGATTCAAGGCTAAAAACGGGGAAATATTCATCTACATCTCTGAAGCTCACACTTTTTCGGCTTCCTCGCCTCTGGGGAAATGCTGGCAGGGTGTCTCTTCTGGATAGGGATACTCTGCCATCAGTTGTAGCAGCACGTTCATTTGCATCTGATCCAAACACATCATCGTAAGTACAAAAATGATCCTCCTTAAGAATCGGCATTGCAACTGCAGGTCCCGCTGCAGACATGCGTGTGCTTGATAGGATGGAGGGACCTTCAGATGCCCATTGTGAGGTGGAATCATTCCAGTGATGCCTCTTAGTGTCCATGTCAGAAAGTTTGTTGGATGATATTCCTTTGCAACTTGGCCTTCCATGAATGTTAGACAAGTTGAAAAATGAGGAGCGTCTTGTGCTGCTCAATGGGGCTTCACCAAAGTCACTTATCATGGAGTAGTGGGAACTGAAGCTGTAATCTGATTCAGGATAGCCAGACGTGTCCGTTTGATCTGAATACACAGCTGGAGGGAGAAAAAACAAAAAGAGAGAAATATCAATTTACACTGTTCGTACAAACAGTTCTGCAACCCTTATGATGAAGTCTTCATACACCACTAGACAGTTTAGTAGATGATCAGCCTTGTGTTTATTTCTATTTGGATCTGAATGTCCTGAGTGTGACTGGCACAATTTGGAGTACTTGATGAAAGGTATTGACAAAGTATTTTTTGTCTCAGCCACCTCCAACACACAATATCCATGACGACGTCAAAGTCCTCAAAAAGAGTCTCTTACAGTATTGGAATTGAGGCAAGTCATCCTCTTCTGTGTCCAAAGAGCTGCTCTGGTACTCCTGAAGGAGCTGGGCACATTTTCGATTCTCCTGCTGCTCTGCAAGCTGTCCTGGTGTATTCCCTTCCTACACAGAATAAGAAGATGAAAGGCATAAAGCTGACTTTTGAACATTTAAATCCACACATCTGTAACTTGTTACAGCTAAGGTATCTTCTTTATTAGTTCAGCTGCAATATAGAGTCATGGCTAGAGCTTCATAATCACTGTAGACAACAGATTATACTAAATCGTTATGTGCATACATGTATGATTTGTTCTTGATCCATTAACTTCCCTTATGGAAAATTGCTAACAATGCAAAAAACTATTTTTACATTATCTTTGTTGTTTGGGTTTCCTCCATTCATCAAGAGCAGCTTCAGATTTTGATAACATCCCCAGAGCGCAGCAACGTGAAGAGGGGTCAGGCCCTCTGATGATCTAGGAGAAATAACAGAAAACACAACATCACATACACATGTCTATAGTTAAACATCCAAATGGAACAGGATATTGAAGGAAACATAATGCAATGCAGGTTTTTGTTATGATGAGCAGGATTGATTAAAAAAATCAATCAAACTATCATTTACACTTACTGACACTGCATGTCATATCGATCAAAAGACACTGACAGTAATTTCAGATATTATTTTGAAGCTCTGTAGTTATACCGATGTGTTTAAATACCTGACATTGGGATCCGCTCCATACTGTAGCAACATTTTCAAGCAGCGTGTGTTCTTCTCTGTCTCTTTGCCAACAGCCAAGTGTATCGCAGACACCCCACTACTACCCACCAGGTCTGGGCGTGCACCTTGTGAGAGAAGCTGCTGTACAGATCTGCCAAGGAAGAGAGACCCGTTACAATCTGACAACCACTGTAGCCTACAGTTTTACTGTGCTGAAAACAAGGATGTGATCTAAAAAATGTTGAGGTTAGGGGTAAAGGGTGGACAAGAAAGCATAATCACATCAACAATAGCGCTGTAAATAGTGAGCGATTTGGTAAATATTTGGTAAAAAAATATGTAACAGTTTAACTCAAGAATAACCGGTGATGCTGTAGATGCTATTGTCTTTCAGTCAACCTTGCAGGCTGCTTATTTACTGTTCACGTATACAAATTCAATTTATGAATGCTATATAAATTAAATATACTACCATCACTACTACAAATACTACTACTAGTACTACTACTACAAGCAGTTCTACTAGTAGAAGTAAACTGATATTTACTATAGGAATACAATTAACTGAAGCTGTAAACAAATCTATGACAATGTCGTGTTAATGAATACTAAAGAATCAGTAACGTTATGTCATAGCAAAGGGTCAAAACTGAAAGATTCTGAAAACATACACATCACTATCATACACTAACTGTCCCGTTCAAGGGAACAATAACACAAGGATCATCGAATGTTCGAACATGACTCCAGAGACGCTGAACACGGTCAACAGTTCAGCAAGAACTGGAATAAATAACTTAAGATAGTACAAGATGCCTAATGTTAACCAAAGCTTCCTACATACGGTAAATGTGACGCAAGCGCTGCTCCGAGCTGCCGCATCCTGTCAACAAAAGGCATGTCTGGACAAAACAAAGAGAGGGGAGGCTGAGCATCACCTTGGTTCTCCATCGTTCACAGCTTTACACAGTTGACTGTCGAGCCTCGTCGTCCTCCGATCCATGATCCAGCGTTATCCGTTTATAAGTTATCTATTGGCATCCTCTGAATTAGCCCATAGCCGAAACCCGTGCAGCAAGAACTTTTAAACGAGGCTAGCTAGCTGAGCTAACAGCGACAGAGAGCTTCCAGTTATCTACGCAGTGCACGCACATATCAAATCACGTTTTAATAAACGGCTAGCCTACGGCAAAAGTGTGTTATACTTAGTTTCTTGGTCCCTTAACGACTTGAAGAGATGTGTAGTGTAGTCAAACTATACAGGCCCGTTGTTTATACACGTTGTCTTAATTTTCGAGGAGCCGCGACACTATTTTGGTTGAATTTCCCTCCAAGCAGCCAAACCCCTTCTCCTAGTTGCCAGAGGGCGGAAGTCCCGCCCATAAGTCCATCTGATTGGACGTTGCTTTCATTTCGACCAATCAAGTGCTCGTTTGAGTCGATACCTACCAGAGGCAGTGTCAGTATTGATACTTGGGTCGCCGATTTCTACCTCATCTGTGAATAAAAGCTGGATGGTCTATGTGAAATAATTACTCCACATTCCACAGCCTGTATGCACTAAAGACAATACACTATTGTTACAGCGCACCATTTCAGAAATCTAATCTTAGATGTGGCTGATTTATGGTTTTTCATCATTAAATGTTTTGGTCTCAAATTTTTTTAAGAGATCCATATATTTTCCAACCCTCAGTTATTGAGGAAACTCGTTTTCTTCACGTATTATTTTGTACAAATGTGTGTTTCAGTGAGAAGGTACTATCAAGCCACTTAAACACTGCACAACTGTAGTAACAGAGAGGGAGAGGATGTCAAATGTATCTACTACCCAATTCCAATATGTATTAGGACTGTGTATAAAGAGGCTTGAAAAGGGGCCTGGGATGGGATGACAGGGACTGGGATGTAGGACAAAGATGTGCCCACTAAGCTTTTGCATGAAAATAAAGTGGAAAGGTGAGTGAGAAAAATGTCTATGAGAAGCTGGAAAAAGATGAAGCGAATGAAGCCATTTGCTTGGCTGAGAAGTGTTCACTTTTGGACTACTGGTAGATACAATAGACTGCAATAGACTGCATTTGTTGCCTCAAATATGGTCTAGTTATACATAGGCAAGCATTTGACATCCTGAAATGAGAAAAACAGTGATAGGCGAGAAAATGTTTTTGTCTTATTGTAAATGACAGCTTTATTATAAATATTTCAAACATAATTGAAACCATATTTTCAGATAAATAAACTCAAATGAGTATTGAAAGTCATGGCTCTATGCAATAATGACACACTGACATGCTTTTAATAACAAGAATAAATTACTTCAAATGGCGGTGATCACAAAGTTGTGCGACCATACAGCTCTTCGATTCCACACAGACAGTGTGAAGTATAATTTATTTTTTACAGTTATTCTAAGATCAGGAGAAAATCTCCAAAAGCTGTTGTCTCAGACGGAGTGCAGGGAGAAGAGAAGGAGGCCCATCAGAAGGAGCAGCAAGCTGGGGTGGATGGATGCAACATGGTTGCTCTGGGTCAGTCTGCAGTCCTCGTAGGGCTCCAGGCAGGCAGCGTAAGCCATGACGTGGGCAATGTAGTTCTGCTCCTGGACCCCGTCGAAAAGGTGAGACATGGGACCTTTGGCGAAGATGGCAACATCATCGATGCCGTGGGTCTCCGAATCAAGAGGGACGGGAGCCTGCTGACGATAGTCGTTGTCCACTGAGGAGGAACAGGACAATGGTGCGTTGTATTAGCTTCTGTTAGGGTGTTCTGGCACATAGACATATAGAACTACTCCAAGAAAGAACTTGTGCCCTTAACACCACACATGAAGGTAATAAATGTTAATGGGTGCATTATATGGACAAATTTCAACCCTACAGTATTAATTAATAGAGGGTTAAGTATGGACACCTGACAATATGATGAAATCCAACTCACCTAAATAGCAAAACGAAATGGTTCAAATCCTTCACAGTATATCAATAAAGACAGGGTGTGTTATAAGCTTTTTAACTGAAGTATTTATAATTATACAAAGTTTTATGAGGAACTCATTTAGTGGTCACTTTATCTTCTTAAATGTCTAAGTTTTAACAATGTGATGCTACTTTTTGTTTTCCCTTTATTTCTGTCACTTCCTTTGCTCAGTCCTTCAAACTCTGTTGATCATTTAAGTTCATTTAGTACGTAGTAAAATATTTAATAAATTACTCAATACTCACGTTGTGATAACAGAAAATAGGCTTTGTTTGTATGAAAGGTCTTCTTTTTTTGTGGCAAGAAAAACATATCTGTGACATCTGCTGTGATCCCCTTGATACATGTTTTGCAAAAAAAAGGTACTACATGCTAATCTCAAACAAAGAATATTTGATCGATTTAATGTAGAAGATGAAAATGATGAAGGTGCTGGATATTAAATGAAATAAGTAAACAGATATTGGCGCATTGTCTTGCACAGTCCATTTCTGTGGTGGTTATGTGTCACTGAACACACTGCTTGAGTCCTTCTTTAGGGTTTGTGCCTCTGCAGTAGGTCTCCTGTTCGGCCACAAGATGGAGCTACTATATTGCTTTGTCCTCTCTAGAAAGATTGTTAATGTACACTTACTGGAAATCGTCTCATTCACATCTGGCCGTGTTCCATTGGCAATCTGGTATCCTGGTCCATTTCCATACACAGCAGTGGTGAAGTGCTTGCTGTCGTTGGCTAGTGAGCGAGACACTCCTGTAAAGCACAAGACAAAATGGTACGTTTCAAACTTCGGACATTAGAGGAGATTCATCACTAATTGTCTTATTCTTAGAGTGCAGTTTACCCAAAACAGGGTTTCCTCTGGCAGAAGATCCTCCAAAGGCAAAGACATGGGAGTGGTCAGCAGTGACGACACTCAGGGTGTCCAGCTCACTGGTGAGTTCAGCTGCTCGGCCAATCGCCCGGTCAAGCTCCACAGCCTCATGGAGAGATTTTTTGGCCTTCCCATCATGGTGAGCGTGGTCAATTCTCCCACTTGATGTCCAAAAAAAAATGCTTGACAAATAAACAAAAGTAGCATATCCCTCATATTTTTTTAAGTGTATTCAAATCTTATTGTGATGTTTTTCTATGAAGGATGTATCATGCAACTCCAATAATTCAGGCAAATGTTTCCAGAAAATTACTAATTATTGATGACGTGACTGTTTGCCTCCAGGAAAAAAAAACAGTTGAACACTTATCTTCCACAAAGAGGAAATATCCTTTTGGGTTCTTGCTGAGAATCCTAATTGCTTTCTCCACCATCTCCGTAAGGGAGGGGTCCATGGACGGATCACGGTCCAACTCATAGCGGCAGTCCTTGGGCTCAAAGAGACCTAAACGCAGAGAGGAGCAGCAGGCGTCAGTTTTTAGAGGCTCCCATGCAAGTTGATTAGAAACATCGGCATTAGTGTCATGATGAGATAATATGTGCTTCAGTGTGCAAGTTTAGGTTTTCTGCAGAACAAAAACATTTAAAATAATGAATGTGTTATTGCTCTAAAATTGCAAAAAAGAAGCTAGAGGAAGGGAAGATAATCTCGTTTGATTCACTCTCTTGGCCCGAGGAGGGTTCAGGTTAGCTGTTATGCATCAAATCTTCATAGTTTGAATGGTTAATTGATTATCAGAATAACTTTAATAGGGTCTGGACAGTAGTAGCTGAGTTGCTCACATACAGTTAACAAATTAACGAAGATTCTGACACAAAAGATGTGATTAACATCTTGTGAAAACCCCATGGTAGACTGTGGGAATGCAGTAATGTATGTCTATACTGCACGATCTTGTTGTCTTTTTGCCACGTGTACAGTAACTGGTGAATTGATCAGTTCTTCTTACCCATCAGGAAGTCCGTATTTTGAGGGTTGATCTTATCAAAATCAGCTTTGTTCCAAACGTAGGCAACATTCTGTCAGAAATGAATCAGAACAAACAAATTAACTTTTGGCAGAGTGGTGGATTGGCTGCGAAATGTATTTATCAACTGAAATATCTAACTAGCTGTAGCGTGATGGAAAATGGCATTCATCCACACCCAAACTGAAACCTGATGGGCACGCCAATAAAATCTGCCATTTACCTTTTTGTTCTTTGTCCACTCCAGAACAAGATTTTGTCCATCAGCTCGGTCTCCTGTGTAAGATGGGTACTCCGGGTCTTGCATATTTTTGGGAAACATGTACTGACGACCTCCACCGAGAATGACCTGGATCGAGAGACATGGTGACAGTTTATACATTTGTGTGTGTGGAAAAACTCCCAATAGAACATCTACAGGTTGCCTGTTATGTTAGTGTTAGGGTAAGTCTATAGTCTCACTTACTAATAAGGTTGAGGCTAATCTTACAATATTTCTATGGACATTCTCTGTCATTTAGGTGTAGAAAACTAGACTTGGGAGCTTCTTTGTTGCGCTACAAAAATACCTTCATATTGAGGCTTACATTTATTTCTGTGTTGTGAACCAACTGGTATGCAATGTCACGGCAGCCATTTTGGACGGCCTCGTCAGTGAGATGGGAGTCAGAGTACCAGCCTCGGTTGGCGGTGTGAGCGTAGGATGCCGCAGGAGAGGCGTGCTGCACTCTGGTTGTGGTGACAATTCCCACAGATTTTCCTAAAACACAGAGTATTTTACATCATAATTTGAACCTGTTTAAATAGTGACATGGACACAGATAAGTTTAGGATACATTTCTGACCATATTAAGAAGTACAGAGTGATACTGACCTGTCTGAGTTAATGTACTGTAATGAATAACACGGCGCAGACTTGTCTAAACGTTGTCAGAGATTTCAAACAGAGTCTATATGAAACCACTGTAAAGTTAAGCTGTGTGAACCTGAACGTACCTGCTAACTTGGCGCGGTGCAGAACTGATTTGACCTCGTTCCCGTAGGCTGAACTACAGTTGTACCTCTGGGTGGCGGCAGTGACACCGAGGGTGCCGTAGTTGGCCTTCACGCCACATAAGTAAGCTGTGGCGGTGCCAGCACTGTCTGGCATCTGCTGGTCCACATTGTATGTCTGCGGGGGGTCAAGTACAATCAGTGGGTCAATATGCACATTTATTGGACTGGACTTACATGCAAATGTAAGCAGTTATGTGTTTCAAGGTTTGCAGCGGGCTCCATTAAACTCTAACGTGAACCAGAAATGACCTGAAAAGTTTAAATACACATTCCTATCCAGAAGTCTGAATGTAGTGATCAGTGAGGGCCGACCTTAGACAGGGCCAGGTGTGGGAAGGAATCCATGACCAGACTGGTCTCCTCCCCAGAACGTCCGGCCAACTGGCCTTTGAGGATCCGCGCAGCAGTCACTGTCGGTATCCCCATACCTGGAAGCAGGTGGAAACACAGCTGAGTGTTAGATAACATCGGCCAGGCGGGCACAGGGATGCCATTGTGCTCTGTGAACCTCATACGGCTCAGCTGATGAGAGGGCAGTGAGAGACATACGTAGGAGTTATTTACAAGCAGGAATTGTGGACAATCTGCAAAGAAAATACAGTGATATTTCATGTCTTTTCTTATTCTCTCTTATATTTCAAAAGTTCAATGAAAAATCCAACACGTTTTGTTTGCTGCATGCTATAGCTTAAGACTGAATAAATAAACTGTTTTTACAACATAAATCCACAAACTGTTTGGGTGTTAAATCACTGACCCTATTTTTAAGAGTTCGTAATTTCTGCCTCAAAACAGTTAGAAAAAAGGTAGATCCTTACCACAGGTCTGTCACAGTTTTGGTTTTCAGTTTATTTGTTTCCTGTTTTATTTCGTAGGCTACACCCTCATGTCATTTTTAGTTGTATACTTCCAGCCTTTGTCTTTATTCTGCCTTTTTTCCCATTCATCAGTGTTTCATTAGTAAATCGTCCTGGTTTGTTTTCTTCCATGTGTTTTCCCTCACTTATTGTCAGTTCACCTCTTTTAGTCGTTGTGTCACAGCTGCATTTTAACATCTGTTCCCCAGTCCTGTTCTGCTCCTCATGTCTTCTTGCATTTAGTCATCCTTTGTCTTTAATCTTCCTGGTTTGTTCCCGCACCTATACGGTTTGTTCTCAGTCTAGGCTTTTTGTATTTTTATTCAGTTTTTCTTTTTATCTAATTGTTATTATTTGTCACAGCCTAATTAGCTATTTTGTTGCCTGCCCTTTGGTGCCTGTCTTTGATTATTGGGACTTTAGCTTTCTTCTAGCTGTCTATCTTGGCGTCTTGTATTTGGGTCCTTCATTTGGCTCCTACAAGATCTAATCATTTTTAGACATTTAAATGCAGAAATGTTTGATATTATGTCTTTAAGGGTGAATATGTTATCCATCCTTATCCTTAAGAACATTTTGCCACTGTGTCATTTACACAGTGAGAACTTTGCAGTTTCTTTTCATCAACACGCCGCTTATGGGGTGATTAAGTGTTACTGATCACTCCCAAATGCTGATAAAATCTTCAGTGTGCTGCAATCAGCATGTGTGTGGGTGGGGGTGGAGGCAACAGTAATCATAAATCCATAATTCATCTATAAAATGTAGTCGAGTGGCGTTGCCAAATACTGGTCTTGGATCACGGACACAGAAGAAAGTAACTGGCAGTGATTATCTCAGTGTGTGAGGTCCCGGGGTCATGGCCACATGACTTACCAGCAAATATCAGCCTATCTTGTTCAGCTTCTTTACGCTGCATTCATGGTTAATTATTGATTATTGATTGTAAAATAATTATCCAAAACAGAGCTTTCAATCAGAAAAAGTGGCCAGTCATCCAAAACAGTCAACCTGAACTTTAGCTGTGCATCGTGGACTCACTTGAACTCCCTTGCAGTGGTTTACCTTTTTTGGTGTTCAGATCAGTTAAGAACATGAGGAAATAGCTACAGATGCAGTGCAGACTGTGGTCTAGCCTCAGTTCACTTTGTTATGTTTGGCTCTCCAAGCAGCGGTAACTGCTGGTGATCAGGTATCAACATCCATCTCCCTTTCCCACATAAACCCACACTTTCTGGGGTCACATAGTGCAACGGGTTTGCATCGCATTCTCCTCCCCACAATGACGATGAGGATCACACTTTCAAGCTCTGACGGCTTCTTCTCACCTGAACAAACGGACTGAACTCAAAGTGGGAAAATGTTATAGAATCAAAGGAAGTACTTGGACTGTGTGAAAGCTCCTTTCTCAGACTCACCGTCCCCCAGGAAGAGGATGACATTCTTGGCTTTGTTGCTATTACGCTGAGCATTCATTGCAGTGTGAAGAGCCTGCTTCGCTTTGTTGTTCCAATATTCGGCATGGAGCTCATCCTCTACAAGCACAGGCAAGACAATAGTGATCCACAACCAGAAGTGGCATAACAAAATGTACTTTTACGCTCCAAGTGTGTGGAATTTTTAGCACGTACAACTTAAAGATAATGTAGACTTTTACTTTTACTCCTGAATGTAGCCTACAGCATGTCTGTGTTGTGTTTGAAGTGCAGTTTAATACATCTGAAAATCAGCATTCTTAGTTTCTGGAGATAATAATACAACAACAAAAAACACCAATATGTAATGCATCCTTACCTGGAACAGACACAGTCCACTTCACTGAAATGAAAATCAGTAATCCAGCAAATATGAGTTTATGTGTGCCGGACATGGTGCTGACCAGATGTGCTTTAAAGAAAAAAAACTGAGCAGGCTTACACAAGTGCCTGTCCGCACATTACTGGGCCCTTTATAGTTGCAGCAAAGGAGCAAAGGGCACATGAGGGAACCTTTCAACGTGACCAGGAGGATATACAACACACACACACAAGCACACATATACACACAACAAAGTACATTTACTCAAGTATTCTACTTAAAAAGCTAGGATACTCTTACTTTACCTGAGTATTTTTTCTACAGTTCCATAATAAAGAGGGACATATTGTACTTTTCACTTCACTAGATGCACCAGACAGCTTTAGTTAGTATTTGTCTTACAAGATAAGATACAAGTACAGCTAAAATGATAAGGTGATTAATCGATCGACAGAAAATGATTTCTCTAATGTGATACAAAAGCATTTTACCTTATTAAGTTTAATTATCTTAATTCATAACCTCTAATAAGGAGGTTATGTCTTCACCTGTGTCTGATTGTGGGTTTGTTGGTTTGTCAGCAGGATTATACAAAAACTACAGAATTACGCTAAACTTGGATGAAGGATGGTTCTCAGCCCAGAATAGACCCTGGTACCTTTTTGGTGCAAATCCAGAAAAAGGACAGATCTGGGAATCTTTTCTTTAACATGTAAAAAGAGATAGACTGTTGGGCCTTGGTGGAGGTTCTTAAAGTTTGGACTATTGTTTAGACAAAATATATATTGTGAAATATTTCCCTTTGAGTTCTGGGTGATTGTGAAATTGGCATGTCTGTGTTTTAGTACCCAAACAATCAAATGATTCATGTAGAAAATAATCAGCAGAGGAATCTATCATGAGAAAACTAATACATTTCAGTCCAGTACAAATCACTTCACAATTTGATTCATCTCAAGCAACTACAAAAGCAGAATCCTGCCTTGAAATTAATGCATTCATATGATAAAGTTGTTATAAGACAAATCTGTTTGTAACAGTTGGTGCCATTTTTCAGCATTGAGTTATTTAATACTTAAAGTGCATTATCCTGATTATACTGGCTTTCATTAATTTCATTATCACTCTTCCGTTCTTCCAGGTATAATTCACTGTGTTTGAAGAATTTTGGTATGGACAGCAAATTAGACTGGAATATCTTCACTTCTGGCTTAAATTGAAACAGTAGAATATGTGTGTTGTTGTCTTCTGGTAAATCTAATTGAAAATTATGTTGAAGTGAAATTTTTGAGCAATAAAATTAGAACGACACCAGAAAATGCACACAAGGCTTAACTGTGACCTAATGAATCCATTATCTGATTTTATTCACTGAGCTTCAGTTATTATTGTCTTATGGCCACCATAAATCATCACATAATAATGATGATGATTACATTACTTTATGGTGTCTTATGTATAATTTATCGCAGCTTTACAAGCCGGCTACGGCTACCATTCAAGCTGACCAGAATTCAGCCCACGCTTCGTTGAAACAGTTTTCTAACCGAGGAACTATTTATTTGAATTTGTGGCAGAATTAATTGATGACATGTGAGTCTGTGAGTGTTCAGGTGCACATCTGTGTGATGTTTTTCAGCAGTGTGGTTAAAAACCCTCAGCACTGTTACGCCGACCGGCCTTGTGGCTCAGACAGACCATCGCCAGGTCACGTAGATCTTTTTTGGTCTGTGTCAGCATTTGAGCAGAATACAGCAAAGGATTTCGTAAAAAAAAAAAAAAAAAAAAAGAACTCAATCTATGGACACCAGTATGACAGTGAGGGAATACCGCATTTCACAGCTTGTGTTGCAAAGATTCCCAGAATGAACTTGACCTCCTCCATTTGTCAGTGCCGTGGAATTTGATTCCAGTTATAGAAAGGTCACAGGGTTGATCCTTTAACAGGCATTATGACTGACATATCACTAAAGTGAATGAATTGTTGTGAGAGAATACATGATGATGTTTTGTTTTGTGCATGTTAATGTGGCATTTTGTTGTGTTTCCAGGGTTTCCAATGTATTTGGATTTTGGAAACTAAGGTGTGTGTGTCCACTGTGTTCTTACATGGGATACAGTATACTGCAGTTGTACTTTAACTGACACCTGTAACTGATCCCATGACAAACTCCAAGAGGCCAAAGGCTTAGGTTTCTTAATGCTTACGTTAGAACAAGCTGTGCCACAACCTTTTTTTCTTTTTATAGAAATCAGTAAACCGTTTTCAGAAAATAGTCATGTGTCTTTTTGCAAAAAAAGAAACAAACAAAATGAGAATATCACATGTATTTCCATAACTGATTGTGTGATGTAGTTTCATGGGAAATTGGCAGAAACAGAGCCTGTAAACCGAAAACAAACCATTTGTTTGCCAGCTGCCAGTAAAAGAAGAAGAAGAAGAAAAAGAAGAAAAAGATCACTTGGCTTGGCCATGAGAGAAACAGCTTTTTCTTTATGAATCTAAAGAGGCCATAAAACAAGGTGTTACATGCCAGACCTCTTTAATGTTCGATACATGTTAGAGAAAATCCATATGACAAACTTGATTGAATGTGAAACCCTGAGTCAAAGTGACAGACAGGAAAACCTCCAGAAAGAGGTGTACCTTGTAGAAACCACCAAGAAATGAAAATGATATTTTTCATCCTTATTTAAGTGACATTTGCAAAAACACTGTATAAAAATACAACGATAATCGACAATATTTGCTTACAAAATACATTCATGTACAATCCAAATAGTTTATATATCAAGTGACAGATGATCAGACAGAAAACAGATTTTGCTATTTGGAACCAATGAGGTCAAGATACAAATGTAATAAAAAATCTTAAAGCTACATATTTCTCAGTCCTGAAAGAGGTACAGCATTTTTATGATTTCTCGTAAGGTCTGCGGGTGTCGCAGCTCGGCACAGTGGCTCGTAGTTCAGCTCTGTGTTACTGTCATGAAGTCATATGTTCCATATGGACAGTGACGATCATGACTGAACGGTGAGCCCTCAGCCTGCTGGCTTATTTCAAGTTATACTGGCTCAAGCCTCAGATGAATGTGTAACTAACACATTACAGCTCCTTGCAAATGTTTGATAGCTCTGAACATGCAGAATGCTAGCAGAGTCTGAATATTAGCTGTAGAGAATAAGAAGAGGACACAAACCTTGTAGGCTAATGATGAACTAATTAGTGCAAGTTAGTAGTCATTTCAGAGTAAATAGTTAAGTAATAAATGATCTAAAAACTGAATGAAGGTTCATGTTTGCATATCTTCTTTTGTTCTAGTCTGCAACCTCTGCCTGTTTGTTTGTTTGCATTTAAATAAGAGCCACTACATGCGTGTTTAAACCTGGAATTTTCATGCACTTTAGGTCAGAAGCTCATGTGAATGTTAGCTCTGTGATCAGCATGTATGCAAGTATAACTCTGTCGACACGTACAGTACTGCTATGATTTATCCCTGCATTGAGACTTGCCATCCTGTGTGCATACAGTGAATGTGTTTGTATTTATGTTTAGTGCATAAAGTGTCTGTATTGCTGCAGGCATACAATGTACTGTCTGAGTTTGTTTGTTATTGGGGTCATCTGAGTAGACAGAGGAGACCAAGAAGGCCAAACAGGAGGGTCGAGGGTGTGTTGGCACTCCCACTTGAGGTGTGGCTGTGGGGGTGGGGCGGGCACTTCCTATAGGGCTCCAAACAGGCAGCGTAGGCCATCACGTGCGCCACATAGTTCTGTTCTTTAACCCCGTGGAACAGGTGAGCCATTGGGCCTTTAGCGTAGATGGCCACATCTTCCCCGCCGTGTGTCTCAGCATCCAATGGGACGGCAGCCTGCTGCATGTACTCCTCATCGTCTGGAGAGAGATGAGAAGAGCGTAAGAAAACACTGTCGTGGGCAACTTTCTGCTTGGATCATGGATTGTAAAAGCAAAACAGATGCTGTTATAGACGTGTCATCAGAAATGAAGCACGATCTCTTTTCAGTCTAGATTAACCTCTTCTTCACTGTGAGTCATCCACAAGAAGAATATTTACTGAGACTATTTACTAAGACTATTTAAATAGTGTTTGCTCACAGCACTGAGCCGTACAAATGAGGTGTATCTGTTCCTACAACATCATAATTAGTGCTACTCCGGGGACCATCATTGCAAATGAACGATTACATTGTTGTGATGTCATAACTTTGAGAGGTGTTGTTCCTGGAACATGATAATTAATGGAGCTCCAGGAGTATTACTTTTACTTGTAAAAACAGCGATGAAACCACATCTGTAGCACGATGTTGTGGCTGAGTGGGTAGAGAGTAGGATTTTGACTCAGGAGACTCTGTTATGGATGCTGTTTCGCAATGTTATAATACGGCTGACTTTTTAGAAACATTTTTCATTTTCATGCCTAGTTCTGTTATTATTTTTCATTTCTTTTGGGCTTTTCTGTCTTTATTTGGCTGGGTCTAGGCAACAACAATATTAGGCCAGGTTTGGTCTGCATTCAGAACCGGGCCTCCCATTCGTTTTTAATAAGGGTTGAGCAGGGTTTTCACTGTGCTGGTGCTGCTGGTGGCATCCAAGCAGATAAAATCTATTTGCAGAAACGCAACTGGACTAACAGCTCGTGATTAGACTAACAGCAGGTATGACCAACATTACTATGTAATGTTTTAACCCATAAAAACCCAGGTCCAGTTTAGGACATTTGGAGTGGACTTTTAGGACATCTGAAGATTTCAGGACAAGTGTTTATTACAAGTGTGTCACCAAATGTGTACACTCAATTAAGCCTTTTGCACCAGTTTAAACAAGTTCTTTTTAATCTGTGGATTGACTGACACTGGTATGCTTTACCCACCATGGCGAAGGCATGACACGATGACCGGAGGAAGAGTAAGACACGTCAGTCGGTTTGGTCTTGAGCCCCAGTTTAAAAACCATTGTAACAATATGCCTCGTATCATGGCTAGTATTTTTTAGTCTGTCGATTGTGGACAAACAATCACCAGCAGGACCAGCATGCCAGCAGCAGAGCAACACAGCAACTTCTGCTTTTGGCAAACTTGGAACGGGGTTAAAGCTCACAGCATGATGTCACAAAACTGAGCCATGGACTGACACTCCTAGGACACAGCCCACACCAGAGAACATCTTTCGGATTACATTTGCCTCATAACCGTTTTTGTGGCTGTTTTGCCCACAAAATGGTGTAATTTACCTCATTAGACTTAATTACAACACTTGCAAAACCCAGAAGGTAATTTAAGTCCTTTTGATAAAATTACAGCATTTACTCCCTGACCTTTCTAAAAGTGAAGTGCACCGACAGATTAAAGAAATGATTCCCCCCCAGAAACAAACACACAATGCTGGAAAACAAGTGGGATACTAAAGTGGTGTTGCTGTGCTGATAGAAAAAAACTGCAGTTTTGATAAAGGGTCCTTAGTTTTATGAAATAGTGGTTACCAAATCTGTTTGACACCTTTATTTTCTTTGGAAAGTCATATTCTCTTCTCTAAAAAATTACTGCAATAGTCTTTTGGCCTCGACCTTTAACAGAACCTGAATGCCTACTTTTACAGCGCTTCATATTTCTTTCGACGATGCATAAAGTTATAGAAATGAATCCCTCGCTTGTAATTGCATGTTTACGTAAGGTACCAGATGAGTGTGCACTTTTGAGACACGATTACTGGTTCCAAAAACATACACTGACGCCATGCCATTCAAAAAGACAAAATTGGGGGGTTTTACAAGGCAATTCATCCCTGGATAGAAGTATTTCCACCTTCAAGTATACACACTCATGCAATGACTAAAGCGAATGATGCAGAACAAGAGGAGGAGGAACTGGATCGTTGCTGTCCAGTCTTCCGCAAAGACACACAAACAGCCTTTTTTTTCGAGCGCAGTTCCATGTACACAGAGAGGCCTGTGCGCAGACTGGAACAGGAGAGTGAACAGTAAATGCCACAAACATCATATTTCATCGACGCTTTCCAGAGTAAAACGCAGGCATGAGTCAGCCGTAACCACATCACTTCACGCTGTCTGTACACACATCAGCACAGACGAGTGCAGCATCTGAAAGGCATTAGTTTGTGCTTACAGTAATCCACCATTGTGATGTTCCCTCTGGTTCCATTTATGTGGACGTAACCAGGGCCGTTGGCGTAGAGGATGCTGGTGAAAGGCATTTTGTCATCGGCTTTCTTCGGTGCCAGACCTGACAAGACAAAATATTGAGACGATGGTTTGTCACTGTGTCGTCTTACACAGACAAAACAAGCACATAGTTTTGTAATTGCTTGTTTACCTAAGGTAAACTCACACGTAGTGACGGGTCAGGGTGAAGGAGGTAAGACAAGCTGTCATGCTTTCCTCAACTTTCATTATTTACTTTTATACTTTGCTATTATTGTAATTACGGAGGTGTTTTGCAATGAGGACAAACGGGGAGACATCTGCCACGGTCTTGACGAGGTTGAGTAGTTTCATGCTGCAAAGAGGGTTGAGCATCCACTCATCACAACCCTGTACCCGCAGGATTACATTTGAGCACACAGATAGGAATGATGCCCTCGCGAAGGTGGTTTTCCAATCACAGATGCTGTTCCGTGCACTCACTTCTTTTGGAGAAGAAAACAAAAAGTAACACCATAGAGGAGCTTCATTTCTCGCTTTCTATCATTCTATTTCCTCTTTTGTGGTGCAGCTGAAAGAATGCATCCTTCCTCCTTGGAGGTCAATTACCATAACAACAGTAGCATCTTAGAAGCATTCAGTAGAGCATTCAGCGTTGGTAATCACCAACACTAGTATATGACTTAAAATGTTTTCATGTGTGCTTTGGATCCAAATACAAATCCTGTTGCTATTCTGGACTTTTCCATCCAGCTTCTTTCTGGACTGCATTCAAACGTTTGTGCTTTGACTCATACCAAAGATGGGATTCCCTCGGGGTGTGTTGCCACCAAAAGTGAAGACGTGGGAGTGGTCAGCAGTGACCACAGTGAGAGTATCCGATTCTCTGGTTAGGTGTGCTGCTCGCTGAATGGCTCGGTCAAACATCACAGCTTCTGTCAGTGCCAGCTTGGCAATGCCGTCGTGGTGGCCGTGATCGATTCTCCCTCGTAACAGAACAACAATAAAAAAGGAAATTAGCCTCTGCCCAAAACATCTGACTACTACACCTCGACTAGACTCATTTGAGTGTGCTAACATTTTTTTTTTTTTTTTTTGGAAAATTAAAGAATAAAAACTCTAATGGATACTCTGTTTTACATAGATTAGTAACTCAAGGTACCAAAAGGTACCCTCATTCTTCATGATGATATAGTAATGTCATACTTGGTGATATTTTTAAAGTAAAGGAGTGCTGATAGAGCATTACTGTAGTACTCATCTTCCACAAACAGGAAGTATCCTTTGGGATTCTTGCTGAGGATCTGTATGGCCTTCTCTGTCATCTCCACAATGGAGGGGTCACGTGTGTTGTTTCGGAAAACCTCAAATCTCATGTCCTTTGGCTCAAACAGACCTGGATGCGCCAAAAAACAAAGAGAAAGAATATTTTACTGTAATAAAAAAAGAAAAAAACACTATTGTACAGTAGTAATGACGAGTTGAATCTAAAGTGACAGAGCTAAAGACAGAGTAAAGCAAAACAAGACAGGAGGCGAAGTGAGAGAATAAAGAGGAACATCACTGAACTGAAGGATTGTAAACTAGATTGACTTACCTTGTTATTTAACTAACAGGCTTTGCTAAAATTCACAGTTAAATCCAAGCTCCATGCCTCCCATTTAATCTGAAGACACTTACAAATTACGGCATTTAATATTTCTTCATGTAAATAATACCAAGACTTAATGACTGCCACTTGGAGAGGCCTTTCTTTGGTAAGTAAAGAACAGTAGTAATCCAGATAGTACGCATTAATTCATATACATGAAAGCAATATAACTGTGCAGTACGATAACAGCCCAGCTGCATCCGTATTACCGTCAGAAGCAAAAAAACATGCCCTTTGGTTTTTATGACTACAGGTCGGGTTGATAATATCAGCTTACTGTGAATTTTACAGTGCACAGTCATTCCTACTTCGACTGGCTGTAAAGATGAAAGTCAACCTTCCTGGAATTCTTTTTTTAAGCCACTGAGCGGGTTTCAAAATTAAGATAAGAAGCAACAGCATAAACATCGATGGTGCAAATGACACAGTGAGCTGTCATGGGCCACATGAACTGCCTTCACGTTCGGACAAAGAAGTGCCCCCCCTGTGAAGAGTTTTTACATGATGGATGTGTTACACAGGCATTATACATGCCTATGCCTTGCTTACTATATGGTGTCAGTATGTGTGTTATACGCTGCAGTAAGCTCACGAGTTTCTGCTTTCTGCTCAACATGATATCTGCCTGTGGTGTCAAATCTATACCCACCCATCAACCGGTCCGTAGTCTTAACATTTATCTCGTCAAACTCCTTCCTGTGCCAAACATAGTGTGACTTCTTGTTCTAAAAAAAAAAAAAGCAAACCGGAGAAAAAAGTAGTCTGTGATTTCTATCTTACAATATGCAATGAAATATTCAACAGCAAAGTTAAACAAAACCTACGGGTTTAGCCTTCAGCCACAGGTCGATAAGGTTTCTCTTGTCTTTGCGGTCCCCTTTGCGAGAGGTTGAGGTCGGGTATTCAGGGTCCGGGGTGCCTTTTGGTGTCATGTACATCCGCCCTCCCCCCAGAATCACCTTAAAGGTACGCCAGACAGAATCATTACATTTACATTCACACTGTTGCAAAATCCTCTGAATGCCAAAGAGTTGTGTTTCATGAGGAGGGTGAAAATGACTCATTTAATGATGATTATAGTTAAGCTGGACTAAATCACAAAGTGAGTCTTGCACGGATTCCTTATCCAATTGAAAACAAAGCAATCATCATAGGATCTACTAGTGGAGATAAGTTCTGGACTACCGCATTGTTTCACTTATGCAGGGAGCCATGTGGGATTAGTACAGTATTTACAATGCAATGAGTTTGAATGTAACTTGATCCGATTAATCAAATGTTTGCAGGAATAAGAAAATGAGCCAAAACACACTGGTTCTTACGTACATCAATGTCAACGTTGGTGACCAGTTGGGTTGCGATGTCGACACAACCCTGTCTACGGGCGCTGGACGGAAGATCTGAATCACTGTACCAACTGCGGCTGACAGAGTGGGCGTAAGCTGCAGCCGGGGAGGCGTGCTGGACACGGGTGGTGGTGACAACGCCAACTGATTTACCTGGACAACACAGAGACAATCATAAATCACAGGTAAAACAGTTAGGAGAATCATTCACAATGAGATTAATTAAATGCACAAAAGAGGTTAACTTAATTGGAATTTCCTTGGATATAGAGATGCTGTAGAGGACAAAACAAGGATACTGGCTCAGCCATTAAGTCACTAGTCACTCTCTCATCCTCCCCACGAAACATATTGAGCTTTACAGCAAAACACTGTTGCAGCATTCTCCTGAACAACTGTAAAAGCTGAGGAATTGACACCAACAAGGGTGTAAATAGTGTCTTTTCACATCAATTTAGGATTTCTGAGCTTCTGGACCCAATTCCCCATCTACTTCAGTTGTTTAGGATAATGCTGCAACACCGTTTTGCTGTGAAGCTCCAGAAAAATTTGGGTGAGCGGGGTTGAGTAGATAATAAGTTTAATTCAATCTTTGGGTTCTACGATCTTTCCTAATGAAGCCCTGTGGACGAGGCTTTTACTACAGCAATTAATGAGTGAAAAATGGAAACCACTGCTCTTTTCATATACTTTCTACTTCATTTGTTTTACTTGCCTCAGGTGTTTGATGGGCTGGCTGCTGATAGTTAACTTAAGATGGCAAGTAACTTTTCCTTGGAAACATTTTTGGCCGTTTGACCTCAACAAAAACTGCCTCCTTAAAATGTGTATCATTAGTACTTTACAGCTTCATAATAAAATCAGAAAACAAATAGTCCTTTATTTTCTAAGCACATAATAGCAATAGCTATTCACATGTCTTAAACCACTGTATCCATGTATTGCAGTGATATAATGAGACAGCCATGCAGAAAGACTCCAGATAAAGATTTCTCACAATGGATACTAATGGAGCCTCAAACAGGAATCGCAACAGACTGTGCACATGTTGTTCGGCCATAACCACAAACACTGGTCAGTGTGAAATGATATCTTACTTCGATCTACTCTGGACATTGAACTAAACCTGCTGTCATTTAAGTAGCGGGACACACGCTTATCAGATGATTGTTTTATTCCTCATATTTCATTTTGTACTGTATATGGTCAGTGCATATCTTGAGATAAGAATGTAATTCAAACCAGCTGACCTTTCCATTACACAAACACCAACCAATGATCCAAGGCTTTTAGCGTCTTTACCTTGTGCTTTAGCACGTCGTAGCACAGAGTAGACCTCGTTACCGAACGTTGTGTTACACTCGTAGGCCACCGCCATGGCGCTGAGTCCCACTGTCTTAGCGTTGGCCTTCACTCCGCAGTGGTAGGCTGTAGCTGTGCTAGCACTGTCCGCTACCTGCTTATCCACACTGTAGGTCTGTGGAGCAGAAACACCAGTAAAGACACAACAAGGTGTATTTACATTTCTATACATTATAGGCCAGAACACAGACACTGAACACTCAGACTCACTCACACTCCCACTTACAGTTACAATAATTGAGGGATTATACGCGGTCATTAAGCTGAATCCAACTTTAATTTGATTTTAAATCTGTTTCTGCCACAATGTCAGCATTTTCATTTAAAGTGTTGATTTTAGCTAAATCCCCTGAAGAAAGTCTTTTCACACAAATGTTTGAGTACTTAAATCAGAGCTGGATTGGTGTGAGGCGAGATGCAACATGTCGAGAGAACAAAGCATGTGAAACATGGACACACACACACACTCTAAGCCATCTTTCTTTACAATTCATCTGCAGAGCATCTCTGAATGTTTATTTCCCCCTCACTGTCTGTCTCTGTCTCTCTCCATGTGTCACACTGTGCTGATTTATTTACCAAGCAACCACTGACACACACACACACACACACACACACACACACACACACACACACACACACACACACACACACACGCACTCACAAAACACATTCTATTCAAGTGTATGAGCATGTGAGAAATCTCACTTTCTTTCTCCTTCACACATGCATCATTTAACAAAAGTCAATCTGGGAGTCCATACACTGATATCAATGTTGATAGTGTGTGATAGTGTGTGTGATACTGTGTGTAATACTGTGTGTGTGTGTGTGTGTGTGTGTGTGTGTGTGTGTGTGTGTGTGTGTGTGTGTGTGTGCGTGTTTGGAGGCACAGCAATTCAGAGTTCACAGAGTGCAGAGACATCATAAAAACTGCTTTATAACTTTGAATTATTTTGAAAAAGGTCAGTGAAAGGGGTGTTAAATCACTGCAAAGCCATTATTTTTCACTTTTCTCATTTAAATCTAAAAAAAAGAAATGGCCAACACTGCACAAATTGAATGTTTTAAGGTGCTACAGTAGTAAAAAGTGATCACTAATCAAGGCTAAAAATGATAAATTATAAGCTATGAAAAAAATTCAACTGTGATCAGGTCAGGAAAATGTATAGGTATTCAGTGGTATATCACAAAGGATTATTATTAATAATTACCAAGTGTAGAGAAAAAATTAACATAAGTAACAATCCAGTATCCAAGTTGAAAAGCTTTAGATGATGCATGTTGTTGATCTAACAGTATGTCTGTTCTATCTATCTATCTATCAGTAGAAGACAAGAGCATTGATTATGCTTATTGATTATTATGATTAAGTTACATGATGAAACCTTACTGGCTCTTTTGAATTAGAAATTGTGTTGTACTCCACACTAACTGGTGGTTGAGGTAATGATTGAAGACTCAACGATGTTGTTTTGTCACCTTCGACAAGGCCACATATGGGAAGGTGTCCATGGCCAGCATTGTTTCCTCCCCTGATCTGCCCTCCATCTGACCGCGCAGGATCCGAGCTGCTGACACTGTGGACACACCCATCCCTGGGAGACAATGATTGACAGGTGAAGGAAACAGTCTGGGTCAATCAATATTTTTTCTTTTTTACTTCACAAGCACAGTCAACTGAAATATTGAATGACATATTAAAGAATGATAAGGAATACTGGGAATGTGTTAATGTCGTGTGAAGGTTTTGGTGCTCTGAGGAGCTCAGAATACAGTTCTCTGTCCAGTTTGTGGACAGTTATAAAATCCGGCCTGGCAATATTAAAATGTTTTCGGGCTATAACTGTCACATGAGAGGAAAACATTTGGATTCAGTGATTCTCTGAGCAAACACAGTCAAGGCATGTCGAGGCCATTAGCATCAACTGAATCCACAAATACAGGGCATTAAGGGCAGTGGTTTTCTAGGAGGACCACAGTTTCGAACAAAATCATCACACAGACCAAACACTGACCCTTCCGGGCAACTTATCCGACCACTATTGACAGAACATACAACATATGAACATCCAAAGATACTGCTACATCACCATTTGGCATAAATTACATAAAACACACACTAAATGCCTTTTTCTAAATGAGTTAAGGGACCTGTTTTATATCTTCCTGTGGTCCACTTTTAGATTTGACCTCTGACTTTGAAAGCCAAGCTTTACGAATCCCATGGCACTATGATGCACTTAACTCTCCCTTCAACATCACGGTCATAAAACTGAGAACATGCTGTGGGCAGGGCATCGCTGGCGAAACACACAAAGAAAACTCGACCACCCAGAAATGTGACTCAGTGGGTCTGATTTAAAGCAGATATTCTGGTAGTTAACAGGGCAAACACTCTTAAATCTCTGCACGTTTAACAAAAATTACTCTCATGCCTCGCCAGTAGTAAATGATGCAAGTGACCATTAATGTGAAAAATTTGCCAAATCCGTTTCGGGTGGAAACTTTCCCAAACTGGCACTAGTCGTCTGTCTTGTAGACAGTAGACTAAATACAATACACTACTAAACCGGGAGACATGTAGCCCCCCGACTGCCACCTCAAAGGTAACCTGCATTGTACTTGACCAGCAAAATGTTACTGAACAATGTTTTCTGCGAATAGTGCCCCAACAGATGATGTGCAAATGAACGCAGTGAAAAAGAAAACTGCTGGCAGGAAAACGTGGATGGAAATGATGCACAAAATAAAATGCTCTAAACCATTGCAAATGTTTGCACTCATTTCACACATTTGTTAGACCTCAGGGATAGACACAATGTGTTTTGGCTAGCAACACTAGTTTAAATAGAACTTTTTTGTTTTGCTAACAAAAAACACCACACCTTAGATTGTTAACTACTGAGCTCCTGAAGGTACAATGCAATAAGTTGTCAACCTAAACAACAAAATCAGCGGCAGTCAGTGCCTTGCAGCAAGAGCATTTTTTGGAGCTGTGACTTTTTTTTGCCACCTAGTCCTGTATTCACTCTCACTCTAGCTCAGTTTTGGTCTCCACCAACTCCTGAAGGAGAAAAATATATATATATATATATATATATATATATATATATATATATATATATATATATATATATATATATATATATATATATATATATATATATATATATATAAGTAGTAGCAATTATTAGCAACTCTAAATATCTACAAAAAAATTACTTAAAAAAAAAAATCTGTAATTTGCTGTTGCTGCTCTGATTATCAAGAGACTGGTATATAAGCCATACAAATAGTAAAGATTCACACTTTGCTCTTTTTTTCCCCGGCTGACCTCAGGGGGATCCACAGGGATGAGATGTGAACTCATCCTGTCAAAGAGATTAATGTCACACTACTTCCACCCTTTATATATCTGAGTCATTACTCACACAACTCTTAACTGTGGCTTGTCAAGCTCACACAATCAATCTAAAGCTCTTGAACAAATGACCAAAGCCGGTCAAAGTTTTATTATGACCACTGGCTCATCCGCTCTTACAAATCTGGTCACACGCCTGCACTACCCGTCACACACAATCACTCAATCCAGCAGCAAGTTTTTCTGTTCAAACTTTAACCAAGTTGGGATTTGTATATTTGCTGGGATGGATTCCATAATGTTAGCATGACCTACCGTCGCCGAGGAACAGGATGAGGTTCTTGGCCTGATGGTCCCGAGGGCGGAGTTTCAGCGCAGCATCCAGTGTTGCCCTGGCCTGAGCATCCCAATAGGCTGGTTCCCTCTCAAGTTCATGCAGTGCTGTGCCGGGAAACACAGACATATGGAGAATGAGATATGTGTGTAGGCAGCGTGGATGGATATGGATCTCAGAGATGCAGCAGGTAGAGAGTCGGAAATGTGTGCGATACTGACTGTTTAGTATGTGCAGGCATGCAGTGTTGGCCTGTGTGGAATGGTAAAGCTCCAGGACAGAGAGGCTGCGAGCGTATACAACGCATCCCCCTCTGCCGTTTTCTGACACTTTGAATTGTATTTGGCCTTGGGTTAGATGAAAGAGGAAGCTTCTCAAGAAAATGGCCAGGAAGACACTCTGGATTCTGTCTGAAATGCCCACTGGCAGCCTCACGGTGAAAGAAGTCAAAAAGGAACATTCCTCCGGCCACACACAAAAACAACTGAAAGGCAAACTGTCCTTCCCACATTTTACATAAAACAGGTAGACACAGGAAAAAATATACTCACACGCTTTTGTTCATCTACACCAACAGACTCATTATACCCACGAACCTGAGTGTGTGCTCACATTCTGTCATCGCACACTCATCCTTTTCCCAGGTTGAGGTTACCTGCTTGAGTCGCCCTGCGGGTCCATTTGTCTGCCCACACGGTGCTACTAATATCCCAACCACAGGCGGCAATAATAACTCTGTCGTCTCCTCACCTTGGCTCTCCAAAGCGGCCCGGCCCACAGCCAAGAGCATGGGGCCCAGAAGGATGAGCAGGAGGTTGGGGGCCCCACACTGTGACGTCTGCATCTCTAATCCGAGCGACCTGGAGGCTGGAGCGGTTGACAGAGCCGGCTTTCGGAGCAGCACACGGAGACCAATAGACAGAGGCGCAGGCAGAGAGAGAGTGTGGCTGTTAAGACCTCCGGCCCTGCCTTTTAAAAGCCCCACTGGGTGTGTAGTAAGGAAGGGCCAACGCCAGCTCATAGGCTTACAGCCACAAAAGAGGGAAGAGAAAATGTGAGAGAAGGAGGAAGAGCCAGGAGAGAGAGAGAGAGAGAGAGAGAGAGAGAGAGAGAGAGAGAGAGAGAGAGAGAGAGAGAGAGAAGCTGAGACCACACAGGAGCTGTGCAGCATCGCAGCCCCTCTACTCACTTTGATTCCTGAAAATGCACCACCCCCCATTTTATTGTTTTAAGAAAGGTTGCTTTAATTTCGTTCTCCCTCTTTTCCCTGGCTCCGCCACTATGATAGAAATTTGAATGGTCCTTTGATGTGGTAAACGCATTTTGGGTCTTTCTATTCAGCAGCCCCTTTAAAACTGGGAGAAAAAAAAAAAAAGGCTACCCAATTTGTGTTGGCATCCATCACGATACAAATCATAACCGTGTCTCTTTCCATTCCCCCCCCCCCATTCCTTGGAAAAACAGTCCGAGGGAGGAAAGGGAACAAGGTCCAACCTATTCTTGAAATCATCATGATTGAATCGTGATGTGTTCTGTTTTTCATGTCAGGAAAATGGTACATTTCCATTTCCCCCCCTCTGAATTTTTGCATTTAAAAGACCCCAATAATTTCCCCCTCACCAAGTCAACTTGGCAGATTTTTTCGTGGGAAATGAAGCGGGGTTAGCATATTTCTCCTGTGAGGTAGTGGAGACTGCCTGCAGAATGAAAATGTCTCTCCTTTTACACAAACACAACAGTTAATGTGTGAAATGAAGTCAGTTGGGCCAACTTTGTTCCACGCGGCCAGCAGAAATCAAATTCCCGACGAGCGGCTTTCGCCCTTGTGAACCCGCGAGGCAGAATCTCGTTACAAGTCAGGGCACTGGAAGACCTCTGCTCTCTGCCAACCGTTCACCCCTTGCCAACAGGGGTTTGCAGTTAGTCACATGTGCCTAATCAAGACTGCAATAAAATCATAGCAGCAATCTGGGTAAAGAGGCCTCACATGATGTGGCCCACACCACATGCGCTGGAAATACCAGCGGCAATGTGCGAGAGCAGAAAAACTTGTGGAGGCACGTCTGTCTCTCAGTCCATTTGTTATGCTTCTGCCCCTGAGAGAAAGTCTAGCTGGTGCTGGGAAAGTCAAATTAGTTTCCCGCAAGACAAGTGCAAACACCTGGTGGCTGTTTTAGGTCTCAGCGTCCTGCATCCTCCACAAGGTGCTTAATGCTTAATCGCTGTTGTTGGCTGATTATATGGCAAGCTTGAATGCTCGTGGGAATGCCGTGAACTCCTGAGAATGTAGAAGACGAACAGAAAGAAAGATTAAGAAATGTATAGGCCTGCTTTGTGTACATTACAGCCATGGAAGCTTTTGCAGTCCAACATTCAGTATCTAAATGAAAGCCGTAGTCTTATTTTCAGAGGCCCCAGTTGATCTACTTATGTATTAAAAAATACAATTGTTTGTTTATGTTTGTACTACCTGCTACCTCCAAGGGGGTACAGCAGAAATCTAACTTTTCTGTTTACAGCAAACACATATCTGATCTGCGTATTGCCCAAAGCAAGGCTTTCATGAATGTAGTTACTAGGGTAAATGCCACGTTGAATCAGATCACATGCTTCATGCAGGAGGGATAAGAGATAACTGCTGGTGAAAAAATAAACATACATACATATTTTTCTAGTCTTGGATGGAGAGCAAGTGTATATGGGATATTTATAGCGTAGCAGATGGTGACTTGTGTACACTATTGAGATCATCAAGCAGAGGAAACCGTACAGTGGGGGGCTCCGTGTTGAAACAGATTTCCTGATCTAACGGACCAAAAAAGACACCTGTTCTTGGATCTCAAAACTAGGACCCAGCCTACAGCATGATCATTATCTATAGTATATTATCTATACGGTATATATTGTTTTAAATCCCAATTCACTTTCACTGTTGAAGTAAACTCTCCACTTATGCAACAGGATCGTTATCCTCCTTTTATTGCTGTTGTCTTCTTTGTCAAGAGTTCTCCTCCTTTTTGTTTTGCTGTTTTCTTTTATTGAAATCTTAGAACTGACAAAACAGTCATCCACAAATACGTAGGTTTGGACATGGAGGAGAAACAGACTAACTAATAACTACAGGTTCTTTTGGGGAGTTTTTAGATGTAGTTTCCTTGGAGCTGTGAAAATCTATCCTCCCAGTGTCCCCTGAGGAATCTGTCGATTGGCATTCTGTAAGGCGGGAAACATGTAACGTGGAAGCCCTCGAAGCAAAAATGCTCCCCCCAAGAAAAACACATCCTGCAGCGCTATAAGGTTTGAAGACGTTGACACTACGTCCGTAGTTTGACTCCAGTTGAGGATCTTGTGAAGCCATTGTCCAGTATAGGGCTGAAATGAATGATTATTTTCTTCATCAATTGGTGTGCTGATTATCTTTTAAGATTTAATCATTTAGTTAATGAAAGTGACGCCTTCAAATTGCTTCTTTTCACCATGCACCAGTCCCAAACATGAATATTTTTCATATCATAAAAGACAAAGAAATAGCAGCAAATCCTTAGATTTAAGAAACTGGAATCTGAAAAATTGTAACATATGGAAGATACATAGTTAATTGATTGTTAAAATGTTAGCAACCAATTGTATTTTGATCAACTGATCGGTTAATCCTCTAATCGTTGCAGCTCTGGTCCACTGTTTAAAAAAAAAAAAAGAAAAGTGCCTTGGGATTCAAGACTTCTTATGAAGAAGTGTTTTCAGGAGCTTCCCTTTGTGTTTGATATTTAAGGAACCTTAAGTAGAGCTTTTGTGTGTGTGTGTGTATGTGTACACACACACACACACACACACACACACACACACACACACACACACACACACACCATACATACATACATACATATATACATACATATATATATATATATATATATATATATATATATATATATATATATATATATATATATATATATATATATATATCTATATATGGTTTCACACTTACACACATACCTCCTCACACACACCAATGTTCCATCATTCCTGCATCTGGATCCTGAGTCAGATTCCCCTAAAAGTAAATTACAAATGCTACACTCCCCTCTGCTTCCCCTCTCTCTGCTCTTAACAAGCAGAACTCCTTTAACCTATAGATTCTGTAAATTACAGTGGTGAGCCCAGTTTTGCATCTAGATTACAACTCATGGAAGGAAATATTTAGGTTTCAGGTTGTCAAAGCGAAGGATATACACGTGGGTGGTGCCAGACCACACAACCACGATTTCAAAGACAGAGCCAAATTCTTTGCCCCTGACTTTTCAAAGGTGGCTTCCAAAAGGCATTTCTGAGATATGACAAGGATAGGGAAGAGAAAGTTATTGGACCAGGGAATATTGATGGTGAAAGTTGTGGATGCTTGAAAGGATGGTATGTTGAGGGAAAGGGAGAGAAAGTCAACCATCAGGAAAAGAAAAGGGCTGAAGAGACAGACAGACAGACAGACAGACTGCCAGATCTTTTGGAGAATAAAAACAGAAACGGCACTGGTGGAACAATTAAACTGAGTCTGCAATGATGTCTGTGATCTATCTGGGCCTCCTCTCAAATATCCCCCCCCCGTCTCCTCAAACACACACACGGAGTGACATCCCCGAGACAGATGAAGAATATATCTAGATCAATTTAAGGAGGTACCATAAATGATGTAAGCCCTTTTTTATGTGAAGCGTTGGTGACTGAGATCCCATCTCAGAACAGTTGGACGACCAGCCATAAAAGATTTTACTGCCGGCACGCAACTCAATTGGGGGACAATTAGAAGTGAAGCACCGAGAGTCCCGACTCAAGACGGCTCACAGCCGCTACGGAGAGAGATCTCTACCTCGACATCAAACAGTCTAACAGCCCTGAGAAGTGGCCCCTCTTAGTTTTTAATTGGACTCATAAAGGAAATATGGAGTGTGCCCTAATTACGCTATAGTGTGTGTGTGTGAGTTTGTGTGTGAACGTGCGTGTGACATAGTTAGAGAGCAAATTAAAGATAGTGTTCTCTCAGAAGAAGAGAGTGTGGAAGAGATCGAAAGAAAGTCGCTATGAAAGACAACGCGCATGTGTGTGTGTATGTGTGTTTGTGTGTCTGTGTGTGTGAGCCTACAAACATGTCTGCCTGCCCGCCAGCCTCTCCGTGTTGTGTTGTAATTGTCCATGGTTTGTTATGTCTGAATTGAGACCTAGAAGTTGTGACATGGAAAAAAGTAAATTGCAAGTCTGATCCGGGCACATGGCTCCAGTTTTTTTACTGCGTGCATTGAAGAATATATTGCACTTGACATCACGTCATAAAAAAATGCTTTCATGGGCGCATGGTCACCACATCAAATATTTGCCTATGGCTGCTGGTTTGCAAACCTTCGCCCCTTTTTCTCGCTCTCTTAGCAACATCACAAATATAAAATTCTGACTCACCTGCGCGACCGCATCCAGCGAGGAGAAGTAAGCCTATCATCAGCATCATCTCGCCTCACAGCCTTCAAACCTCTTCTTCTCCTCGCAACACTGTCACCGTTTCTCTCTTCTTTCCTCTTCTTGCTCCTCTGCCTCTTTTACCACCTCTCGTGTTTCCTTGGGTCTCTGGTGATTACAGTCTGCTTCTCACACCTCTCACATCTGCAACATTGCCGCGCAAAGTTTTCTCACCTCCAAGGTATCTGGAAAAGAAAAAAGTGGATGACTGCAAACAAAAAAGTTATTTTCCTTCCACCACCTACATTTTGTAGCCTTGTCTTGCTCCTTTTGTTTGAGTCAGAGAGAGAGAGGGGGGGGACACTTATTTGGACACACACACACACACACACACACACACACACACACACACACACACACACACACACACATCTGCACCACCAGCAGCACTCACCTTTTTGCGTCAGAAATATCCATCAAATCAGAGAGTGAACCCGTTTCCCTCCCCGCGCTGCCCATCTTTTTCCACCACAATGCATCGAATCAAAGTGTTTCTCTCTCTGGGTCCTTTGTGGACACATGTCTGTCAGCAGCTCGCACAGGTTGAGGCTTTGTAGTTTGCTGCAGGAAATGCTGGGATTGGTTTCAGCGGAGTCAAACCGGGACAGAAGGTTTAAAGAATGCAGGGAAAACAAACAAGTGTGTAGATGCTGAGCATTACATAGACAGGCATGTGATAAATAAACTTGTGCTAATGAGCTAAACGCTGACTGAAAGCCAGGATTACGCGGCGAGACATAAGCCGTGGAAATCCTGAGAGATACATTGGTATTCAGGATGGCCGGGCACGGTCTGATGGGAGAAAACAAGAGTTTTTAATCGACACACACACCGGCGGTGTACCTGCCTCGCATTCCTCGCCTCCCACTCAACTAAGCGCCCTGCTTACCCTAGATCTCCTCCACATCAAAGAGCACTCATTACAGGGGCCATCACACATGCAGAGAAAGATTTGGGAGAGGGAACGAAAGAGCCAGAGGGGGAGAAAGGGAGGCGGGAGGGCGCGAGGGGGTGAGGGTGAGCAACCACACTCCTACTGCATACAGAAGCATCATTCACAACAAATCAATTCCAGTTGCTATTTGCCTCACCTGGCAAGACCTTGGACAAGACCAGGCAGAAACACAATAAATAGCCTTGCAGTTGCCAGAGAACAACATGCAAAAAGATACCTGTTTTTTATTTCAGCCAGAGAGAGAGAAAAATCAAGGCCAAAGAGCCGAATGTTTATAAATCACTGAGAGGCATGGCATGAAATCTGAGCCTCGGTCTTCTTCGTCACGGCTTTTGTTTTCCGATCCCAAGAGGGCACCGAGGAGAGTTCCCCTCTCCTGCAGGGCCACCCAGGCGTGATGCTCATGCTTGTGGAGAGGAACATTGTGTCAGGTGGTGGTGAGGTCCGGAGACTCCACCACTGGCGCTTGAGGTCAGACGAAGGTTTATTTTCCTGGGCAGGCCTCCGTCCAAAAACATCCTCGGCAGCGTCCTCGGTGTCCGCCAGGTGCTGACCAGACAGCAGCGCAAGGAGAGCTGCCGTGAGACGGACAGCTTCTTTCATTCAACTGGTCTCCATTTACATGTTCAGGTCACACACACTTATGCATGAATTACCAATAAGGCATTTCTCTCGCACTGCACTGGACCACCCTGCGTGTCCTGAGGGTACATTTGCAATTCACAGGGCTTTAAGTAAACCATGAGCTTCATCGGTGACCTGTATGCTCTCCAACAACAGCAACCTTTTTTTCTGTTGTCTCCGGCACAGTCCTTACTTTCACAATAGAGGGGTAAGCTACCAAGATACAAAATAAATCATTAGTGACGAGGTCTTGGCATTCACTGCTCCAAAGGAAATGTTACTGTGGCAACAAAGATGGGCCACTGTTATTTTCGTCTGTTTTCCTGGATCAGTCCTGATCTGCTTCTACAGGCACCCATTACACAGCTCACTTAATGCTTCATCGAACACCATCATGAGGACAAATTTTGAGATGTATCCAAAACTGATGCTTACAAGAATATACAGGTAAAAACCACTGACATTCCCATAACCCTTAGCTATATTTTGTGTTAAGTGCTCCCCTGATGTACTATATGTGATTTGCGAAGTCATTCTTTAGACTTTGTTGTGTTCATGAGCTTTGAAGCAGTAATGTGGAAAGAATGATTTGTTTGAGAAAAGGGATTTTTGTCCCAGACTTGTTGCTGCAATCTCTAAAAACACTGAAAACAATTATTGACAGTTACAACCTAATACCATATGTGAGCGAAAAAATTCAAAAGAATCAAAATGAGCCTGAATGTTTCCTGCCGTCAAATTTGCCTCACTGTCGATGCACACACCATTAAACAACCACTACTGCTGATGAAAATCTATCTGATGTGACTAAGGCACACGTGTGCACAGATGAGGTAATGTTTAAAGTTTCATTCTTCCTAAATGTAGCCTTGTTCGCCGACGTCGCTATCCCAGAAGCATCAGCAGTGACCCAATGAAACTCACCGCTACTTTGAGTAAACATGTGGGTTCCCTCTGGTTTTCAAAATTGTTACAAACCCTTGGGTTAATATGTGTGAGAACACAGCTCCACAACATATATAACAAAGGTCTATTAGTTTAAAGACAATTTAATGCAGAAATAATACATATTGTAATTTTAACTTGAAGCACTGCTTTATCAAAGTACGGTATTGCTTTACAGAGCCACTAGCATTTCTGTAGACTCTTTCTGTTTCTATTTTTATGGGAGCATCACCTTTTTATGAAAAATGTTAATTGATGGAGATGAGCGAACACAAAAGTCTTAAACAACTTGCTCAAGAGCTCAAAAAACAAACAAGAAAAAAAAAAGAAAAAAAAACATGTGCTCCTTTTCTGCGGGTAACAAACTAAACACCCTGCTGCCCCAAGCTCAATCCTCCAGATGCTTTTTGGGGCAACAAACAACTGGGTGACAACAAAACTCGGGCTGGGAAAGAGGTTAAAGGAACCACCAGAGCACTTTGTGTGAGGCCGCTGTTTGAAGCAGAGTGTCTCTGACGTGTGTTTGTGGCACGAAGGATGTGAATAATGAATCTCAATGCATTGCAAAAGCTGGCAAACACGGAAATGCATTTCAAATTGCAATCGACTGTGGAGCATCCCCGTGGGGGACAGATTGTTTCAATCTCTTGTTTTTCAACTTTGCTCATAAACACATTGCCAGAACCTTACTGAAGCTATTTTACAATGGGCTGACCTTGATGTGTGAAGGTCATGATCATCTCAGTAGGAGATCGTCATGGATCCCATTAAGGAATGAAAACCACTTTCATCAAGAGCCACGATCATGATATTAATATCATTTGTTAATTGTCTTGAATCATTTTATGATGTGTTTCCTTTTGTTCAATGACTCATCTAAGTTGTTTATGTAACTAAAGATGGTTTGTTGTCCCCGACTGTCAAGCTCATTCAGAACTGATATAACTGATGTCTCTTGAAATGATTTTAGGGTTCAGCACCACTTTTATCTCACATCAGTCAAGAAAATCCCCATGAACTAGATGAATATATCTCATTTTGACACATTTCCTCATCAATCACATTATAAAAGTTGTGATTTGCTTGTATACCACAGAAACAACACAAACAAAATAATCTAATTTCTCCATTGTTCAGTGTCTCTGAGGTGCAGCCAAGTAAAAGAAGGGCCCTAACAACTACAGTAATGCCATTTTATTCAATTTCTAATGCCGGTGGAGGCTAATGTAGAGGGTGCATCACAAAGGTTAGAGGTATATGGTCAATATGTTCTGGGATGTTAAATACAGTAGGGTTGACTTGTACTATGCAACTCTCTTTTGTTGTTTTATTAAGTCAGCCCTTAACAGAAGGCAAAATGGAGGACATAAATTGTAGAGTTGACGTTCAGGTAGCAGCATAACAACTGAGGAATGTTTGACCACAGTCTCATGTTTGTCAGGGAGCTTTTTCTGATATGTCTAGAGATGTGGACAAGTTTGAGAATAAGCTGTCAGCAACTACTAATCAGGCCCTCCCTTGGACCCCAATCACACCAACACAGTGTATTTTTTTAAATACAGAAGGAAAATCAGGTATTTGCATGTTGTCTTGTTGATGGTAATTTCTTTGTTTTCAGGCATCGCAAGGTTGGCCCACTGTTTACCAGGCTGGATCACCAAACCAAATTCCACGCTTAACGGACTCCAGGGGAGATTCATCTCACAGTATCAGCAACGTCTAAATACGCAAAAACCACAGGCACTAACCAATTAGCTTACTGGAAAATTGAGTCAAAATTTCTAGGCTCACGTTATTGTAAAAAAGCCAAGTTTACAAAAAACTGACAAATAATATGCAGTACTCATAATACAACTAGAGTAGAATGATTTTGCTTGCTATGATCATTACCCAGAGAGGTACAGTATACTGTGTGGCACAGCCAGCTGCCAACGCTGAATTTTAATGGCAGTTAGCTGAGCATAACAAGAATAAATTACAGTTACTATATGTAACCCAATTGTGTTTGTTGAAAATGCGATGTTAATGGGACCCAAAGTGCTGTTTACACATTTCCTTGTGTGATTGTTTCACAGGGTGCAGCTTGTTTGCCACTCACGAGAAGGAGAAACTGAGTAAAGTTGTCTTTTAAGCCAAAGAGATGATGACCTAATGATGACCAGCAACCTTATTTACACATTGAGGCCATGCTATTTGCTTCTCCTTTGTACCATACGCCTTTTTTTTATGTGAATGGGAAGATAACGGACCAAGCAAACCCAGAGCTAACAAAATATAAACGCTTTAGCAATAAGACTTATCCAGGATTCATCGAACTGAACTTTGAGCTTTGTGCCTCTCAAATCTCTCAAATCCTTTGTTAACATTTGTATCACAGGCTGTGATCAAGACGTGCAATAATGCTCTGAAGATACATGAGTTGAAACATTAATTATTAAGGGAAAAAGTTGATTAAACAGAGTTAGGTGAGAGTGAAAACACAGGTTTTCAGAATAAGACTTGGTGTATAAAAGGATGTCTGGAATAACAGTTTCAGACTGTCAGACAGTATTGCAGTGAATGTAACATGATATATACAGTCAATTAGTCCCTCATCCTGGTCAGACTGCTGTTTCTTCCACCGTGTTGGTGTAGACTGGCCAGTGACTAATATAATTATACTGTAAGTGTTGTTAACTGGTGAGTGTTGTGCAGTTCTCTTTTTTTGGACCTGAAACATACATTCATGGAAGCAAAAGTGTGTCATTTGTTGTTTTTGTATCTACTCTGCCTTTTTTTTCTCTCTGTCTGCGCTGCCGCAGCAGCAGCAGCAGCAGCAGCAGCAGCAGCAGGCCTCTGTTCCTTTTAACTAATAGTAACTCTTTCACAAAGGTTGTCTATTAAAGGTCTTGCTTCTAAGTGTTCTTTGCACCTTCCAGTGGCTGAAAAGTGAATTTAACAATTATCTACAGCCGGCAAGTCACTGTGCACCAAACAGGTGAGCACGTTTATGGAAGTAATCTTCATTTCAATCCCTCACCTGGGGCAATAAAAAGACACACAGAGATAAAACACGCTCCCTTGAACCGTATCTTAGCCTTGTTAAATAATCAATGTCTCTTAGCAGCCAGCCCAGATGAGTAACTGCTGTTTGTTTTAAAAGCCCCGGAGAAAGGCTTTTCTGACACAGGATACTGTATTGCTAAATTTTCAGATGAGACCAGATCCTGCTCTAAAGGAAAATATGTGTGGTAAACACAACAATGGCAGTGTTTGGAAATTTTGAGAAAGCACTGCTAAAATAGAAGGCCCTACTTCAAGGCTTTAAAAACTCTCCATCATCTCACGCTGTGATTCTCGACAAATCTATTACTTCAGTCATGTAAAGGAAATATAAATCATATGGATCAAGAGAGGCTTTAAGGACAGAGTGATAATGGGACAAAAATTTTCAAAGGTTCACAACATTCACATTTATATCATGCCTCAAATATATCTAATGAAAAAAACATCCCCACTACAACAAGGGTACATCTGGTAAGGGTCAGAAAATAGAGCATTTCCCTCAACAGCAGAGTAAGGTCATGTGTTTTTAAGCATGTGAGGTGACAAGAGCACAAGAAAAAAAAAAAAAAGGTGTTGCGTTGTTTGGTCAAAGTCCTCAGTAGTGGAACTGCAGTCGGCTAATCATGAGGCATCATCAGATTAGATAACACTGACTGTAGTAATCGCAGCTTTTATTGTTAATAAAGCGAATAACAGTATTAAGTCTGGCAGAACATTTACCGAGGCAGATGGCATGATCAAAGATCAAGAGTGAGATTGTGTGTGTGTGTGCGCGTCTGTGTGTGTTTGCGTGCGCCCCAGTCACAGACTTGATGATGAGGACATGTCTGGGGGCCCCGCATCTGTCGACATTTTCCATCTGCCAGTCTGACTCTGGCTGCCTTCAATTAACCCCTAGCAAAAAACCACAACTGGCTCTGCTGGGAAAGCAATCAAGCATGGAGCAAAATATTATTGTGAAAAGATTCTTAGCATTTTTTGAATAGAGTAAATTGATATATGCAATTACTCAGGATCAGGGCAATGCAGGGAGATCATACAAAACAGATTTTAAGGTACATCCACTGTGCCACTATGCAGCACAGATTGCACCAGTGTATATAGCAACCCATGTCCATATTGTACTTTTATACCTATCAAAAACCGACAAGTATGTTAGCTAAACAGCTTTACACCATTTTATTTAGATAATGTTCAGACATTTTTGGTATAATAATAAGAGCGAATGGAACATTAAACCTCTTCATATCTGCTCCATTTTAACCCCCACTGCTTTTCAACCAGGGCTGCCCTAAGTGTTGTCCATCCATCCATCCATCCATCCATCATCTGTACACATTATATGTACGCCGCTTAATCCTCTGCAGGGTCGCGGGGCCTAAGTGTTGTCCATGGGCCAAAACTGGTGGCTGTAGCTCAGCAGGTAGAGCAGGTTGACTAGTGCTTGGAAGGTCGCTGGTTCAAATCCCGGCTCCGGGCAGGGCTGAGCTGCATGTCTAAGTGTCCTTGAGCGAGATAATGAACCCCACATTGCTCATCAGTGAGGGCCCTGCAATGAGCTGGCGACTCGTCCAGGGAGTACCCTGCCCTCGCTCTGAGTCAAGGCTGGGATTGGCTCCAGCAGCAACACCCCGCGACCCCATGGAAAGGGATCAGCGGTTACGGACAATGACATGACATGTGTTAACTGTTGGATGATCTTTTAAACCAGTGCAATCTATTGCTCTGAGCTCCAGTCCAAACGGTGGCGCTAATGTCAAAAATCTAGTCAGGGGAAAAACGAGAAGGCGGAACCCAGTGAGAGGAATGTTTCCGGTCGACCGTATTTTGAGTGAACACTCGGAAAGACCCACGGTTGAATCGCGCGCTAACGACCATCACTTTGGTGTTTTTCAGACATTTTCGTGTAAAAGACAATGGCTGATCCAGGTCGGTATTAGATTTTGTTTCTAAAGATACGAATTAAGATTTCAATATGCATGAGTCTCGTAGTTTACTCTGTAAGAGGCAAACATGGTGGCAAGAAACACAAAAGGATGTTAACGTTAGCTTAACGTTTAACTTCGAAAACAGGGCACACGACTCTTTATTAATCAATTTAAGTAATAATTGAGTGCCGCCTTTAAACGATATCACCCACTTCACACAACACTCAGTTACACAGCAACAATATAACCCACGGTGCTGTGTTTATTCCTTCATAGCTGTCTAGCTGACGTTATATTTAACGTGCTGCGGCGTTGTTGGCTAACTAACTATCGTGTTTTTGCGACTCAGAAACGTAAAGAAATGTAATTAACGTTAACGTCACTCGGAATGAAATGTTTCAGTCCGTTTTATGGAGGTAAAAGTGATTTCAATGAAAACAACTTTCATCTCACAGGGCCTAATAAGGACAACATCAGAGCTGGGTGCAAGAAATGTGGATATCGTAAGTATCGCTTTATTAACCTGGATGAGTGTGGCCTTGGATCTGGAGTCTGTTGTAAATTTCAGTGAGTCATTTGTGCAGCTCTTGGAGTCAGATTTTGATAAGGATGTCTTTGTGTACTGATTAATACACTAATTAATATATCCTTATGACAGTTTGAAGGCTTACTGGAGATTTCAAATGTAAGCAATAAAACTATCTTGATGTCTGTTATAGTTTTTCATCCATTCTCTCGTGGTTGTCCTTTTCCAGCGGGCCATTTGACCTTTGAGTGTCGAAACTTTGTCAGAGTTGACCCCCAGAAAGACATTGTTCTGGATGTAAGCAGCACCAGCACCGAGGAGAGTGAGGAAGAAGTAGCTTCAGCTCAGCGCCCTGAGAAGCTGGGCCGAAGCGGCCAACATCGTAAGTATGAAATAATAAGGAAGGTTGCAAAGACATAAATATGTAGCTTCAGCCTCAAAGTGTGTAAAAGCAACAAGATTTCTGCTTTCCTGGAGCTTTGTTGAGCTTAATTTAGTCTGACAATGAATGAAAGAATAAACTAATGAAATTCTCACACCCCATGTTCTTATTAACCAAGAAAAATGTATCAGAAAAGTTTTCTAAATTTGAGTTTCTTTCTTTCACCGAATGAAGACAAATTGGACTGCCTTGTTAGCTCACTGTAAAACACACTTTATTCAGACCTAACTAAAACTCACCAAAAGCCATTTTGTTTTTCCTTTCAGCTGCTCCATCAATCAAAAGCTCTTGTCTGGTTGAAATAAACTGTTCATTCACAGAGGTAGCTGTGAAAATATCCAATGTTTTCTCAACACTACTTTATCCAGCTGCTGTTGCTGCAATGGCTCTCCCCTGTTTTTTGGAGGCATAATAAGCTAAAGATATAAACCTCACCAGTGATAGGCTAAGACCAAATGCCGATGTATTAGTCCAATCACCCAACCCTAATAATTCACCTTTTGACACAGATGCTCTTTCGTAGTGTGTCAGACATGACAAAGTAAATTCTGCTGCCTTTCGAGCTCATAAGGGATATTTTGGTATGTAAGTGTTTGCCCCAGGAAATCACAGTGTGCCTTTAGACATGGTTTTCTCGGATTTTACAGATGTTGTGCTACTTGCTGTTTAAATTCAATTTAAGCCGCGTCTTGAATGTCCTGTGTACAATTCTGTGTAGGTTCCCATGATGATGATAGGAAGAAGAAACACAAACGGAAGAAGAGCACAGACAGAATGTCAAGGAAGAGGTGTGTTTTTTTTGTATTTTTTTTTACCCTGAAATTCCTCTGTACTTTTGTCCACATTGATCCTAACAATTCTGTTTTATTACTTGTTTTGTGTCAACAGAAATGTAAACATCTTCTCTGCCAAACAGCTTATTCTGCTGTTGACTCTTGTTGGTGGATTTGATGATTGTCTGTAGAAAGAAGACATATTGGCAGTTTAACAGTTTATTAATTTAACAATCAAAGGCCTCAGAGAAAGCAGACATGGACATGTCCGACTCATTGTACACATGTTAACTCTTCTTAGTAATTTATATTAGGTAACAAAATGACTTTGTGTTCACAAATCAGAAAATGGTTTGCTTTTAATTTACAGGTTTGTGGCCCTTCACTGATAAAATTTTAGTTATGTTTTTTTTTCTACTCTGTAGATCTGGTTCTTCTTCGAGTGATGAGGAGACCACAAAGAAGAAAAAGAAACACAGCAGGTCCTGTTCCTCATCTGACGAAGAGGAGCAGAGGAAGAGGAAAAAGAAACTGAAAAGCCACAAAAAGAAAAGCAAAAAGAACAAAAAGGAACACAAGAAGAAACAAAAGAAGAGAAAACATGAATCATCATCTTCTTCCAGCTCCAGTCAATCCTCTGACAGTGACTGACACCACTGAATGATGCTGTGTCTGGAGGACCAGCATATTTATTTGCCAGTTCATGAAAAGTGTGTCTTGCAGACATGTTGTACCTTATCTTGTCCCATATAAGTGTCAGTTACTGAAAGAGGGATTTAATTGATTCAGTGGTTCCACCGACACTGTAGAAAACACTGTACCCAGAAAGTCAGTTTTACACCATCATGCAAATTTTGTAAAAAAAAAAGTTTGTAGTTCTCTGAAGCATTTTGGTAAACATGTACGAAGTCTGGGATCATGATCTGATGTATCATGTCTTTGTTCTTCCAGAGCCACTTCACTTCAAATTTGATACGCAGAACAATCTATTGTCATACACATTACTGAACAGTTCAGGGGAAAAGCCTCAGTCTCAGTTTCAGATGGCTACTTTTTTTTTTTTTAGATGTTTATACACCTAGTTGCTTCAAGCCTTCTCTTTTATAATTTCTGAAATTGTACCCAACAATATGCTTAAATATCAAAGTGAATGCTAAATATGATTCGATCCTCCAGAATCTTAAAATAGCCAAGGTTCACAACAACAATCAGCTGATGTATTGGCTAGTATTTACAATCAGCCAATGTCTTTGTCAGCAGCAGTTGAACTATTGGCAGATGTCAGACAACAATTAAAGAGTTTTGTATAAAATTGCTTAAATAATTGTGCTTTTGATGGTATGGCTTTATGCCAAGTGAAACGCTTGATTGTTCCTGGTGTGTTGATGCTAGTAATTTGAATATTGTCAAAGAATACATTTGACTGTTGAACTTTGTCACCTTGAAGAAAGCCATCTCAAACTTTAAAGAGTTCATTCCAAAACATTTAAATGTGTACATTTTTGGAATCTGTCATTGACTCAGTGTCCTTACCCTGCTCTGTTTATTTCCTCTGTGCAATTATTTCAGTCCTCCAATAAATGATCATGAATTGTAATAAAATATATATTTGTATTAAATAATGTCAACTGTCTTTAGTTTGACTCATGATGCCAGAGCTGCTAACATGTAACAGTCATTCAGCAGATATAATTCTTATTTCCTGTAGAGGGCAGCAACATACCTTTAATGTGTTCAAACCTGACGGCTCTTCATTAGAGCTGAATGGTGATCTCAAACAACAAGAACAAAAAAACCCCTAAAATTGGTACAAAGGAACGTGTGGCTGACATACATAACCCGATGTGTAGCACAAGCATTTGATCTGTCTGCATCAAATGCTCAATACTCTGTTGAAAATCAATAGTGTGTTTGTATCCTATGAAAGTGTTTTAGAATATTGGTCAAAAATTCTTAAATTGCAACGATATTTAGTCACTTATTCTGGCACATGCCATTTATTATTTAGAAGAATGTTGTGTTAATTCTTCAGATTTCTGGTCATAATCGGGAACTGATGAACTGTTGAGGTGCAATATGCAGCAACTGTACTATAATGGTTCACTGTCCTATACAAACTTCAACTTGCTGTAGTATCTACATATCGTACGTTTACCGTGTACAAACTGGACTGCTGACTTGAGCAGGTTATCAGCAGGTAAGCTGTAAACGGGTGAAATGGTCTGTTTCAAAGGAGAATCACTGGGAAATTACAAAGTAAAATGTAATGGATTTGCATTAGGTACCTTTAAACTACATGGAGTGTTCAATGTATTTTTTAGCTTCATAATCTTCCAAGAGATAATATCAAAAAAAGAAAATAGACATTACTTTGAAGAAAACAGTGAATGGAGACAAAAACAAAACAGGATCTCTCTTTACTCCACCCAGTGGTCATGATGTGAACAGTCAGAAACTAGGCTGCATCCATTCACGTTTCTGCTACCACCTTCACTGATAATGTGTGATGGAGACAGACAGAGGCGGACTCAGACTTACATTACAGAACTTCCTGACACTTGTTTGATTTGCCAAATAATAATGAATAGAAAGAAGCTGCTGAGTAACAACGCTCTCTCTGGCTCGAGGCACCTGTGTCAAACATCAATCTCACTTACTGCGGTAAATTTTGGGGGGCCAAGTCAGGGAGTCTGTCACGTATAAACTCAACTCACACACACGTACTCACTCACCACATAGATAAATAAACACCAAGATACATGCACAAGCATGTCAAAACACACACATACACACACACACACACACACACACACACACACACACACAGGTGTGACCTGTAGAATAGAAACACCACAAAACTCTGCTCAGCTTCCAGAGTGTCAAAGACAGAGCACCTCAGGGTGAACAAGGGAGGACAAACTGTAAACAGGAGGCTGAGGATGGACCGGCTCATCTTGAGACCCTGCTTTGAGCGACACAAAGCAGGATGCGAGAGTCAGCACGGTGGCCCACACGCCGGTGCAGTACACCACATGACACATCAATTTACTGTGATTACTGCTTCTGTCAAACTACCTGACTAACTACTTCCCAGTCGAGACATGAAACTGCAAAGATTCTAACAAACCTTACAAACTAAGGGTCTTTGTGTTTTGTTCGATCTGGGCTGTGTGACAGATGTTTATAATAGCGCCATTATTTTCACTTTGCCTCGGGCATGGCGATATCTTTTTTAAACATCTGCAACATCCTGACAACTACATGCATGGCTGCTGATCAGAGCCCGGCATTATGACAAGACATATCCCGCTTCTTTATCTTTTAGAGCCCCGGAGGGCAGATTCATCAAATTTGTCAGAAAAAAAAAATAAAAATCATTGTCTGCTGACAGCTAGTGGAGACAGTCAAAAAAGTCAGTACAATTTCTGGGAATATCTGATGTCCAATTCCTGCAAGAGATTATGCAACTTTACACTTTGAAACCATGTCCTCACAAAATCATACTGGGTAGAAGCAGTGCCATCATAGTATCATCATAACAAAAGAGGAAAAGAGCGCCATCTACAGGTATTAGAAAGAATAGTTCAACATTTTGGGAATATTGTTGTGTATTGTTCACACAAGAGAAGTGAGTTTCCCATCATATAACCCCTCACCACAGAGCAATAGAATAAATATATGGACTTGGGTTATATAAGTGTTTTAGCTCGCAGCAAAACAACGAAAACATGTACATCTGCAATTTACATCACACGAAAAAAAGAACATTGTTGGAAAGTGTGCATGCATGTTTGCACTGAGGAGCTACCATGTATCAGGCAGACCTTCAAAAAGAACACGAGGGAAGACAAAATGACGCAGGACTACAGACTGTAGTGTGTAACCAAGGGGGACGACAGGCAAACGTCCATAATGGGGAAGGCCTTACAGCATGTTGACTGAAATTTGGAAGCGCGTTTCTTCTTCTTGGCACCTGTTTCATCCGTTTTCAGCAGCAAACTGTGTGGAGTGGAGGGCTCGACAGGTTAGACAGGGCTGTCTGTGTATCTAAACAATGAAATTAAGAGATTACCGAGAGAAACGACTTATCGGGACCACAGCAGGAGAAAGGATTACAAATAGAGAGACTACCGATCCACGACTTAAAAAGGATGAGCCATAACCTTCATTTCCTACCTCCTACCACACCAAGCTCTCAACTTGTCCCTCAATTTCATTTGATCAATACACACCTGTGCAGTTTTGTAACTGCGTCCTGCACAACTACGACACTATCGTGTTGTCAAAATCTGTCCACAGCTAGACAGGCATATAATACAACAACAATAGGTGTCTCTAGGATCACATTTTGCTTTTGATGACAGACAGACAGACAGACACACACACACACACACACACACACAACAGCAGCCACACTTTAACAGCTGGTGATAACAGCACTATTATACGCCCGCTGTTCAGCAAATTAATACTGATATGTTTATTAATACACTTGATTAAAGCTCTAGTAAAGTGATGACAAAAGAAACTTGGGAAGCGGTAAACTTCATAATTACCCAGATGGTAAGAGGACAACTTGATGCGGCGGAGCAAATGAAGTAGAAGGAGCGTTGCCATGTGCAGCCACACTGAGCAAACCATATGCTGTTTGTATAAGACAACAACGAGGTTTTCCTGTTTTCATCAGCTCATTGGCTTTTATTGAGCCTGTTGGGCTGAGGGAAAGCAGAGAGCAAATGGGACTCCACTGAGCCATTTAGATGAAAATGAGATGGTCAATGTCATCTTCGAGAGAGTTTAGCTGCAGAAGGAGAGCGATTCTGCCTCCACGTAAACATCTTTAAGGCATTGATCTCAAACTCAGACGGAATCATTTTGGCAGAATGGCTGACCGGAATGACTATTCCATAAGGGTAAATGATCTCTCATTAACATAAGGTGTGTTTTCCAATTTGTTTATATAACTTCAGTAGCTCACTTTCAGGCTTGTGTGGGCGGCCGGCTACCCTCTGCGCTGATGCCTGTTTTAAACCTTTTTTTCCAGCAACGCCCTGCTTCACATTCACACAGTTACATTCATCCAACCTGGGAGCGGCCCAGTACAACCACAGTCTCCTACTGGAGCCAGTGCACAGCTCTACTGGAGATACAGTTAAATGCTTGGCTCAAAGGCACCTCAGTGGTGTAACTGTCACAGGAAGATAGAGTAAAACTCATTCTGTGCTATCGTTCAGCCTGGGAACCTGCAACCTTTTACTCCTGAGCCTGCTTCTCTTAACCTTAAGGCCACAGCCGCTACACAGCAAAGCATAACATCTTCCCAGAAATAAAATGAAAATCCCTTATGCTGCACTTTGGTGGGAACAACCCAAGCTGAGAGATGGCGCCGGTTTTGCGTCTGTAACCACTGTTGAAATATTATTTCAGAGGCAAGCCGTCCCTGCGTCTTGGAGCACGGTGAGCAGAGCACTTGAAAAACGCATTAGGGCCAGGGGGCACGTTGGAGGCTATACATTTGCTACCAATTTAGTTCCTGCATCTTAGATTTCCTCCTTCTCTTCCTCTCCTGGCCCCGAAACCAGGCCTACTGTAGTAAATGACCTCTAGGATAAATAGACAGCAGGCTACATGACCCCGGCCATCAAAAACGGAGGCTGTAATAAATACTACATAGCTTTACAGGAAGCTTGTTCGTCTTTCTCCCAAAACCTGCAGGGAAAGAGAACGAGGGGGCGAATGGGGTGAGTCTCTGTTCACCGCTCTCTCTTTGGTCAAAACCTTCTTTCCTGAGGTCTGTTATTACCGGCCTAGTTCCTGGGTTCCCATTCAGAGTGGAGCTTGTTCATATAAACCTTGAGGTTTTGAGGCATCGTTGGACTGACTGGGTGGCTTTCACCAGGGAATTAGCACAGGGTCGCATTGGATCACGATCAGTAGGCCCTCTACGGCTAACCTGTGTTGGACTGGGCTGCTTGTGGAGGTGGTGGTGGTGAGGACAAGTTTCCTGGCTCTGGAATATGGGTCAGTCAGAACCCAGGATGTGTCGGCCTTAATCCTGTAAATCATGGATCCTCCTGATGCTTTTCTACTTACTGCAGAATTTCTAAATCATTTTATTTAACCACCGTTTTCCAAGATTAGTCTCGACAATCTCCTCTACTGTAAGACCCTGTTTTTTTTTTCAGTTCAGAAAGTAAAGTTTCAGCCACATACTGAACAGTATAAAGACAGATACAGCTGTTTGAGGTCTGAGGGAACTGAACATCTTAGTTTTGTGGACTAAAACTATTTGGTTGGGGTTTATGATAAGATGGATGGGTTAAAATAAGCATGTTACTTAAATTCACCCAGCCACACCATTTTTCTCCCTGTGGACAACTTTCCGCTCTTTACGAGACGCAACCTGACTTGCTTCTTTGCTTAAATGTAAGTATGAGTCATACTAAGCTGCCTGTGCATGGGCTGGTGAAGATGGGTTGTTTAAACCCAGAAAAACTGTATTAGATGTGAGGGTTTGTGATGTAATATGATTTCTAGATGTTAATCAGACAGAGATGATGTAAAGGATGTTGATGTCTGTGATGCTTCAAAAAATCCACTTAAGGGATAAAGGCGAGGGAGATTGTATTAAGCCTGTTTTGCTTATGAAACAGCCTAGTGTACCATTTAATGATTTGTTTGATCACTTTTTTTTGGAATCACACAAAAGGGGATAGATTATATTTTTCTAAGGGGTTATCCCCAGAAAGATTTTGTCTCTTGCAGATCTATATGTACTCTGATCGTCAAAGCAAATCATTTAAAACAACACAGAGATAGGGACACTGATTTGAAATAAAACAATGCCACTTCCTGCCCCTTCAGAGCAAAATCCACTGTTAGTCAATGTGCCAGAAGCGCACAAGTATTTGCTTTAAGACAGTGTGACATAATGTCACTCCAGCAGTCTGAGCTTGTCCAAATTGTTCTTTTCTCCGGGCACTTTTCATTCTATAGCTTTATCTTATATTTAACCTCTCCACATGTATGGAGAGGTTTCCTCGTGTATGAAACATTTCAACTCTAAATGCCGCTGAACACCATCCCAGTCCAGTTGCACCTGTCATGCAGGCGCACAGCATCCATCACAAACTTGTGGGGCTACATATCAACGGCTGTTTCACTCATCTTCATACCCTTTGTATCTGTAGCATTTCAATTTTTCGTTTTTTACCTTTCATGGACACGTCTTAACAAAACCAATTTCATGAAACGATCCAGTCAATTCTTACTCAGCATCTCAGCCCTAAGAAAACCCTTCTCATCTTGCATCATCTCATCTAAAGTTGCACATGCCTCTTGGCTGTCTACAGGAAACACATATACATTATGCTGTTGTCTTCATTTTTCTTCTTCATCCCTTCCAGACTCCATCCATCCGTCCCACTGAGGTCCAGAAGGTGGCAGGAGTGGCACTGTTGACGACGCACCAGCAGAAAACAATTTACAACACACCCAACAGCTTCAGCACCACAGAACCTTTCCTCTTTGCTCGTCCAATGACGATAGATGTTTTACATGTCCCCAACATCAGACACATGTGGCTTTTTCAAACACCAACGACATGGTGTCATCTCTGTGCCGGGCACATCTGCTCACTCTTACTTTGGTTTTAGTGTTCTTTCCACTCCACATTTATATGGAAAGTGTTGTGTGCCTTTGTTCTGTGGGGGGTTTCTGTCCCTTTGTTTGAAAGAGACATCAAACGGGGCCAGAGGGGCACATGATGGCTTGAACATGATTGAGACAGTTATTTTTTGTCCTCTGACATTGTCACTGGCCTCAGCTCTCATTTTTCTTGTCTTCTTTTGATGGAAAACTTCATCATAAGGCAGAAAAAAGAAAAGTGACACAGATGTCATCACTTTTTTTTTTTCTTTTCGGGACAGATGTTGCCAAATGTTTTCACAGTCTGTTGGTTACTTCAAGTGATGCTGAAGGTGTTTCTTATGATGAATACGTCATTTTTAGCACATCCCATGTGTGTCCTTAACACATGATGGTTTATTTTTACATATTTGGTAAAAAAATTGAGGAAATATAAGGAAATTCTGTTATTTCCTGGTATGGAGGGTTCAGTGAACTGTGAAGTAAGACCTTTATTGTGTTTTTGAGCATGTCACTTGTTTTCCACTGACAGTTTCCTATCTCGTACAGGGATACAAACCACAAAAAATCTCTAGTTCATCAGAGCAATTGGCTATTTAGTGCCTACATATTTTTAACCAGCGGCTCATTTATTTTCAGAAATGAAGGCTACTGTTAGATCTTTATCAGTTAAAGATGTCAATAATGCTCAGTTTTACTGGTTAAACCTTTTTTCGGGTTTGACAAAATGAAAACATTTAAACTTTTTTTGTAGTATTAAGTCAGAAATGTTATAGACAGTCAGGATATTTCCTTACTTTTGGTGGTTGAGGGAACACAGCCATAACTCCACCTTTCAACCTCCCCTCTTTTCCCTTCCACAGAAGAGTGCCATCTGGTGGTGTCAGATGTTAAATCCCAACATTCAGCCTCTGAGCACTTTGTTTCCCTCAGTTTTTTAGCACTTGAAAGGTGTTGTCTCTCTTGATGGTAGGGAAAAACTAAAATGAAGACAAATAGATATGATATTAAGGAATGATCTGTCTTTCCCTTTTGCCAATCTTTACCTGGCATTTTATAAAAATCTCTTGCTGATACAAAATCATGCAGTTCCTGTTGAACAACAGCGATACTCATACATGGAGAATGAAAAAAACGGTTTACCTCAAGGTAAGAGGGCTTTGTGATACCTACACCACGTGGAGAAGCATTTTATAGTCTGCTTTTTCTGCTTGTGTCTTCTAACGTGTGGTATCTGGCCCATAAACTGCCAAAAGTTCCCAAGGCAAAATGAGCAGACTGTAATTGTCTAGGTGGTCGGGTGTGTGTATGTGTTTTTGTAAGATTGGAAAAGAAAAAAGGAGGAGATGGCAAAGGAGGAGGAGGAGGAGGTGGAGGAGGAGGAGGAAAACCTATTAGGCAGTAGGAGAAAAGTAAGTCCTGTGTGGGTGTGTTTTAGCAGGCTCACGTTTTATGCTAACATTTTATTCAAAGGATCAATTATTCATTCCGGCCTGTGACAAGCTTAGCTTTTAAATTTGAACATCAATGCAGCTTAATATTCTGCCAATTAGTGGGCAAATTCTGAGCTAATCACCTTTTTTCTATTTCTATGCAGAACAACAGAGAGCAGTGCTGTTGGAATATTGTTGTGGTTCACACAGAGAAGAGGCTGGTTTATCTTCAACTTCAGGTGGCTTTGTCGACCAACAACAGCACTGCTGGGAGAGAACCTGAGCACAGTCCTAGAATTTAAGTCACTGTGTTATTTGGGGTGAGTGTAAAACGAGGACATATAGTGTTATTAACACAAAGCACACAGAAACAGGCTGAGCTAACATTGTGTTCAGCACCATATACAAGCTAAAAGCTGATGAGGAAACACTCTCACCTCAAGGTCCATTTAGTGGCTGTTGTGGTGCTGTCAGCCAAAGTATATCCCTTGATCATCTTTAGCATGACTGTCATGTACAAATCAGCAATCACAATGGAGTGGGAGCTAGCTATCTAGCTAATTAGCTACCAAGGCATCATCAAACTTGTGGTATTTACTTGTGAAGTAGTGTCATAATATTTGAACAGAAACAGTTGTCTTTTAACATTTTCTGAAATGACTGATGCTTTTGTTTATCTTGGAAGAACCATCTTGTAATTTTATTTAAGAAAAAGACGTCAATATAGATTTCATACAGAGTTGGTTTTGTTAATTCAGTAACTTAGTAAGTAAAAACTGACATTATTTAAACTCAATAAAGATCATATTTTGAGGACTGAATCATAACTATTATTCTAAATTCTGTTATAAGTTGCAGCCTTGTTCAGAAATCTAATTTTATCTGATCTGGTGATCTTGTCGGCGCTTGATCCATTTAATTATACAACACCCTCTATTAACATATTATTGTAACATTACATAAACACTTAAAAGGGTTGCACCAGAATTATTTAGTAAAGAAATGGCAAATAACCATACTGTGTCACCTAAGGAAGGCCTTAGCTTTATCTGTCTTGAGACATTTTACATACCCTTGATTAAGGCATTTGATCCCAGAAGCAAGAAGCAGGAGGACTGAATACAGTCCAGAACTTGCATTCAATACTTGTGTGAGGTTTCTAATTGCTAGCGAATAGCTCTTACCAGCCTGCGTCTGAGGTCAGAGCGAGAGTATTGTCATTTGTCATTCATGACTTCAAACGCACCAGTTGTAAAAATTGGTAAGGAGCATAGCCACAGAGACGGTGGTAACCAGAGATGTTTTCTCTGCAATTCCCTCTCGGATTTGGGTAAAACTACGCCTGCAGCGCATGGGAAAGGCAGCTCACAGCAACAGTGAGAATGGGAAAAGGAGAGTGAGAGAGACAGAGATAATAAAGAGAGCTGGAAGAAAAAAGCATGAAAGACTTTTTGAGAGCGAGAGAACAGATTTGAAAGAATGGGCAAAAGGTTATGCAGTCAGTGAGAGACATGGTGTTAAAGTGATGGAGAGATGGTTCAATTCACTTTGTAAAGTTCTGCTTCTTTGTTCAAAATGAGGACAGAGAAAAATAATATGTTATCATTTCCTATACAACATTTCAAACCTCAAGAACAAAAAATATGATCTCACATCGCTACAAAATTCCAATATTTGAAAACAAAAAAAACAGCTTGGGGCTTGTTCTATTGTTTCTATTGTTTTCACTGCATCAGGGAATCACACTAAACTGTGCGAGGAAGAAGTGCTCATTTGCTTACAAAGAAAGTTATGGTATGAGTAAATGAATAACAAGAGTTATGTAACTGTCTGTGTTAACACAGGTGTAGGACATTACTCAGCTATGAATGGTGTAATTGTAACACAAAAGAGCTGTAATGATCTACTTTTACACATGCCTCTACCCTATCATAAACATAACCCACTAACACAACAGGGCTGCAATGATCCACCTTTACAGATGCCTCTCATTTATCATAAACAAACCCCAAGCAATAAATGGGGTTTGTTTATGATTACATTGGATATGCAAAAATACAGTCAAATTAAATAACAGATGTCGGTATATTCCTGCCAAGTGTTATCATTCATAATTAATGTAGTTGTTGTTCTCTTGTAGCTATAATCAGACACGGTCTTAAGCTGTAAGTACAAAAAGGTCCTGGGAGTTAATTCATTCCATTGATATAATTGATATATATATTAATGAAACTAAAAACAATCTTTACAAGTCAAGAGAATCTTCAACACTTGTTGTAGTAGATCTGAAATGTGATGGCCAACTTGTTTTCATGGAGTTAGATGTAAACAATATACTCTAAAAAAAATGAACAAAAAGTAAAACTGAAATAAAGCTTCTAAACATCTAAAACTAGGATTAAAACATTTATTACCACAATTATTTCATTTAATTATTTTGTTTTTTTGTTGTGCTAGGTGAGGCCATTTTCACTTTAAAATGTATTTCCTTTACATTTATTTAAACTGGCAATGGATACTGCTTTTGTTTGTTTTAATGTATCATTATGAAGTAAATGTTGATTTGCACAGTTTAATGACTATTGTTTGGAATGATTAGTTCCCTGTAACCTCGCTTTCACTATGCAACTGTAGCACCAACAATAATACCATTTGGAAAGTTGGGAAAGGTGGGAAAGTTGTATGTTGCCACACTAAATTATTTATTGTTTAATTAAATAAAATAAAATGTGATGCAAAACATGATACGAAGAATATACATTTTGGATTGCGTTTTTAGAGCTGTTACCACTAAACGTACCACAAGTTTACACTTGATCAAATCAGCCACCCTGTCATCAAATGGGATTGATCCAGTTATATTCCAGTGAGAGCTTTAATTAGAGGCTTACTGGTAATACTTAATGACTATCATGAAGACACGAAACGCGTGTCTTATTTATGTCGCTCTTTACAGATTTTAAAATATCTATTTCCAGCTACAAACTGTCATGTTTTTTCTTCCTCCTCTGTGGTGATTAAAGGGAAAACCACAGTGAATTGAACGCGAACCAGAAAACCTTCAAATGATTCAGCTCCTGACTTTTCCACTTCATGTGTCACCTGTCAGGGACTGGAACTGAGGGAAAAGAATAACACCAGTATCATATAACTAGAAGCAGCATGCAGAGGGGGAAAATAATAATAAGAATAATAATAATAGTATATTTATGTATGTGTATGCATATATATGTATATGTATATATATATATGTGTGTGTGTGCGTGTGTATGTACAAACACCTCCTTGCCTGACATCAATTTTCAGTGACTCTTTCTGCTAATTCCTATCAAACTATAAGACTAACATGGACATGTAAGGGCTCACATGTTCAGGTGCTAATTCAGTGCGGATGTGGGGACAGTGTAGGTGGACTACTAATTAAAGCCTTGCACGTAATTCAACCACTTTGAGAACTGTAGCATCACATACACTTAAATAAATACTCACAATGGGAGGACACTGAGAACAAAAGGACGGGGTCAGTGGAGAAAAGTGGCATAACCTGAAACTAACTTACTAGCTGTGACAGATACTGTATGTGCCACTTAGTTCGGTAATGACAAATCTAAACGCACCGATCATGACACACTCAGAAGAAATGTTGTATCATAGAAATGATGTTATGATCCCAAATGTGTCCAACAATGTTGAAACCCACAGAAATATAGAAACATAACATAACATCTGTGAACATTTCTGCCTGTTTCATGTTTCATCGCTATTATCGGTTATTTAACAATAAAGATAACAACTCCCATGATCCCACGCTACTTGCATCTTTTATTTTGATTGAAAGACCCCTAGCAGCAGAAATTACATACTGTGCATTTAAGCATTTCTCTCCCAAAAATGTATTTTTGAAAGTCTAGTGAATGCTTTGAAACCAGATTTAGACATTCTGTTGGAGAATAAAATGTTCTAACTGAGCAGTTAGCTGAACATAGCAAATGACACACCCTGTTTGTGGTGACCTCATTATTTCTACTGTCCTAATCCCTACTATAGATACAGAGACACTGAGAGGATGAGATCAGTTTGATTAAAAAAAAGGCAGAGGCATATGAGGCCTTTGAATGATTCCTGAAAGAAGAGTTATTTAGCTTTTGACCAAAGATGTGGAAAGCCGTTGCTGTTCTGAATGGCGCTGCAGGGAAGATTCCAATTTGTGTACGAACACTTTCAATCCCTTCAACTTTTAGTGATTAATGGTTTAATTCCCATCGGGATTGCTAATGCGCATATGTTTAGCATCTGCAAAAGATGAGCACTAAGTTTGGAAAAGTAGGTTTGAAGCTACAGGTATTTAATCAGGTTGGTTTTACTGTACTATTGCAGTCACATGTTTGCATCAGGTTTGTGCTTGTGTATGTGTGCAGGGGGTGCACTGTAGCCAAGGTCATTCATCAGTCCAGGGTGGGCCCATTGCTGAAAGGGCCAGTGTTGAACTGCCTTGATTGATCTATGCAGGAGATTGGCCATGGCCTGGAGAGGGGCACGTCGTACTCTGCTCTGGTTGTGGCCAATTATATCAGTGGGGGATTTGAGTAATGCCTGGTTCAAAATAAAGCCCGCTTTTCTTTTCCTGGGAAAAAAAAAAAAAAAAAAAAAAATAGGCTGCTTGTCCAGTATCATTTTTGCTTTTTGTCCAGTCGTTTTTCATTCTTTTGACTGTTACATAAGTAGCCAACTGCTACTGGGATAAAACTATGTGTCCAATTTGACTGATTATTCACAAAAGATTTTCTTCTGATACAACACTTGGACACTTGATTGTCAGATTCCCCTGAAAGCTGTCAAACATCACACGCAAAATCTGAAAAATTCAATAAAGGGGAATATTTTTATGACAAAATAATCTTACTTTATTTTGGTATATATCTAAATGTTTTCTCAGTTGATCAGACCTTATTTAGAAAACAAAAGCACCCCTTTTGATTGATATTTGTGAAACTCAATTTCAGAAATTTGACATTTCACTGTGTAGACATGTGTATCTCCACTCCCCATCCAGGATCACATTTGGAAGATACATCTTGAACTACGCAAGAAAAATAAATAAACATAAATATACAAATAATGGCATCAATTCTTTTCTCTTCTTTCTTGATTACGCATTATATTGACTTGACTTGACTCAAAATCTCCAGCCTTTATATTGAAAAGTAGATTTTTGTTTTATCATAAAACTGACCCTATGAATACGTCATTGATCAAATTTGGTGAATCTCTATAACGAAAGTAAAATTACACTATCTGAAAATAAGACTTAGAATCCATAGCCATGCTATGCAAGGCTGTGCTCATGCTCACAGTGACTATGCTAACCTCTTAGTGTAGCACTTAAGCATGCTAATGTTTGCTTTTCAGCAATAAACGCAATAAACTCAGACAAATGAAATTGCCCTGCTGGTGGCACTGGGGGAAAAAACTTTGGGGGTGATTTTATGGCAATGCATGCAGTTGTGACTGTCTGGACCAAAGTGATGGACTAACCAACCAATGCTGCCATCATGACAACCTGACTTTGTGATGTAGAGTAGCGGTTCTTAGTCTTGCCCCCACAGGTTTACTGAATGCGTTAACTTTGGGCATTGGTTTTATGTGCGCCAGCTGTTGTTTGTGTGATGTCTGATCAACAATATGAACTGACGTAATTCTTCTTCTCCATTCTGGTCCAGTCGGCATTAAATCAGGAACTGTGCCAGAGTACAAGAAAGCGTGAGAAATGGGAGAAAAGGGGGACGTAAGGCTGAATAATAGGACTGGAGTGTGTGTGTGTGTGTGTGTGTGTGTGTGTGTGTGTGTGTGTGTGTGTGTGTGTGTGTGTGTGTTCAAATGTGTGACTTTCTGCAGAACCAGGTTAACTTTCACCCTGCTGTGCTTACATTGTGCTGTCTGTCTGAGCTCTGGGGGTCACTGCCAGAGTGGACACACTCCTACACGCTCCATTCATTCTCATCTTGACGTTTGCCCTTTTGGCCACACCAGATAACAACATAATTGAAAAAAAGAGAGAGAAAAAAGACAACAAAGTAAGTGAATTATATTTTTGGATGGAAACTGATCTAAAAGCATAATATATGGTGGGACATCAGTGTTTGGAAAAGGTCACTGTAATTGGAAACCAAAGCAGTCAACCTTGAGGTTTTTTTTTTCCATAATCCTGTCTCCAAAATCAATTTAAACAATTTCATATTGATGATGTCACTATTTCAACCTCAGCAACAGTTTGATCTTCCCGAGTCATGCTGCCAACTCATACTTTAAAGAGAAATTGTACTCAGTGAGGGGCACTTGAATCAAAAGATTAAACCTGTTTCCTTTGGACCCCCGTTTGATGGATTAAAGTAGATTTCAAAGAGGTCTCAGTTTAGGTGGTGGGTACTGTTGTGACAGCATACAATAAAGGTTCAAACAGAGGACATGAAGGACTGTTCTGTAATTACAGAATGGTGCTTCCTCTCAAGACAAAGTGAATCATTCTTGTTATTCAGTGTTATTCGGGAATGAGATGAATGGAAAAATTAAGCTCATATTTTAGGATTAAAATTATTCCAAACTTTATGGGAATATACCTAAAAAGTCACAGGTCAGTCTACTTAAAAACATACTATGCAGGCAGGATCTGCTAGTTCCTGTTTGCAAACAGACCATTCAGAGTTAATGGCTCAAATCTCATTCCAAGATTGCAAATTCTGACACTTTAGTTTAGTGAGCCATCAACCTAAAGGATCAGTATTTGGCAACCTTTGATTAAGACTCAACAATCAGTTAACCATAATATATTCTTCAGAGTCGCTGATGTCCAGAAAAACATGACAAACACAGTTAGAAGAGCTGCTTTTGTTATTTTTAAATGAACTGTCCCTTTTCTCACTGCCCATCACATTTAAACCATGACTATAGCTGGATGAACAATGGTCTCTGGCATTAGCAGAAAATCCACAGTGGTTCTCAAAACTCTGTTATACACTGGTTCCAGTTAAGGGCCCAAATAATTGATACGGGGAGGTCATCTTAACTTTTTGTTATTGTGCAGCAGGGTGTGGGTGGGTCAACGTTGAAATCAAGGTCATTCACCAACCCTCAGATTGCAGAGCCTGTGATCTGCCCATATCAAACAAAGACAGCTGAGTCATATTTGAGGAAATCATGACTGATAGAGGGTCAGAAAGCTATTAGGAAACAAAGTCAAACACTGACCGTAACCCCAAACAATGACTTCATCAAAGGAAGTAGGTGGTGGCACTGTGACAGAAGATCAATGTCAAATGGTCTCACTAAATTTAAAATAATTTTTAAAGCAAGAAAATTTGACTTGCAGACAAACACATTTGATTAAAACTGATAACAAATGACCATATACTGCATCAGTACAGTCAAACAGAGTTGTAAGAGGTGTCAAATACACGTTGTTAGAGGAAACCAACTCAACAATAAACCAAAGGCATGAGTATATCTCAGTAGATCCCTATAAACCCTGTAATCTAAGGTTGACCTTGATCTCTCAAGCAGTCCAACAACAAATTAGGCCCAGAAATGGATGATACATCGCCAAAAACTGTTTAAAGATGTGTTTCAGGGGTTTTATCATAGAGGTCCTGAAAGCAAAGCCCTACTTTGGCCCAGATTTTAACAATGGCAGTTGGGTCAAGTCTTTTCACAAGCGCCTGGGCGGGAGTCCAAAGCATGGTTATGATCTTTAATTACCTTTCCTGGATAGATACTCCATGATTTTTGGTTTCCAAACAGTTACAGGCATGTTTATTAATGCATTTGTATACTCAGGATGAGTTAATTGCATCACTCTCTCCCACGCTCCTTCAGCCTTTTAAAGAGAGCTTTAGGTCTAAGCAATCATAGGTTTTCACGAGAACTGCAGTTTGCCACAATTGCAGCTGTGTATTTCATCAATGTGATGGAAAATTGGTACCGACTGAAACACAGTATTTAATTTTTAAGATAAAATTAATTATCTCATTAAAATATTTAATGAAGTTTACATTGATGTTAATCTGGTTCCCAAGAAGAATATTTGATAACATGGTGCAAAAAAACAAACGTGGTCTACCAGCACTTACCTATTAAAGATTTTGCTGTCCAAGAAGATCTATTGGCTTTTTAAAGGTCCAATTTGTTAGAAAGCTGACTGTTGAATTATCCCAATTGCCTGACCTGGGAAACCCAAGGCATCTGTCTTATGGACCTTTTAGGCCAACAAGTATTTATAAAATCTGGTCACAACAGAATTAACTTATTTGCCCGAAAGCCAGCCTTGGAATACCTATGGGAACTTAAGACTCCAATTGTAACATGTGACATCCTTTTATAATTTTGATCCTATGAGACCCAAAGTTTTGGAGGTTTACTTGTAAATTCAGACACAAAAGTACTTTTTGGTGACTAGGTGGTGGAATTTTGGACCAACTTCTACAATTAATTAACTATAATTACCTAATGAAAAAAACATTCATTTATTGATTATTTGGCAACCCAATGATCTATGTGGGAGAACTTATTGATAAAGTCTATTTAACAATCTCACATCTCTTTTCCATGGACGCTTCATAGAATTTCCTGGTTTAGCAAGTTAACCTATTAATGGACAAAGCTACAGTGCAACTTCCCCCACCCATACCAACTCAACAATTCCCACCCCTTGTTCTCATTAACCTGGGGCCTCTGCACTCATCATGAAGTCAACATCTGTCCAGCTTTCCACCTTCACTGCCAAAGAACAAAGCCCTTTCCATTACTGCCTTGGGAAAATGAACAATTATTTGGGCATCAGCTTTACACATTGTTGTATATGAGATTCTCAGGGCCTTGCAAACTTTTTAATGCATCGTCATTTTAGTGATACATATATATTGGATGTCATAATTGTTCGTTCCAATCTTTGTATCTTTTTGGACTTAAGCACTTCTTTTTTTTAAGCTATTCTTTATATTTAACATGTATCTTTCTGTCTTATCCTACTGCAGACAGCAGGATTAGAAGCCAATAAGCGAAAGATGACCAAGGATTTACATGTTGGTAAGGAAATGACACTGACGCCCTTGTGAAATCCACTTGTGTGATAAGTGACATCACTGGTTATGTTATGATGTCAGTCTGATGGATGTAGTTATATAGGACTGCACTCATCAAGGGTTCACTGTCTAATTATAGCAGTGTATTACCATGACTGTCATGCGGAAACGATGGGTGATCCCCAAATGCTATCCCACCATTAGCAGCATCAAATTAGCTTGCTAGCTCTTAGCCAAACATAAATCCCCAGATGAGCACCCCAAGCTGAGAATGAGAAGGCAAATCATTCTTCACTATGTCTGTACAGCACCCTGCTGTCCATGCCGAGAGATTTATAACAGATCTCATTTGCTTTTCAACCTCTTCAGAACCCCTAGTAAATCGCAAGGCAGGTCTGACTTAACAACTAATGATCCAACAATCCAACATGAAAAGACAGAGGAATTATGTCATTTGCAGCTGGCTCAAAGTTGGAGAATGGGGAGCTGCAGTGGCCTACAGAAACTTAGGAGGGTGAGAGAGATACAGCAGCCAAAAGACGAATGGGTAGGTCTGCCATGCATCAGCTTCTGTACTTCCTGAACTATGGGAAACCCCTTCATGCAATGAAACATCCTGAGGATTCCCTGCTAGCACACATGCCCAGCACTTTGCTGCTTTAGAGAGCTGGTTTTATTGTGAGATCCCATGTTAAAACTACTACGCTGATTTCTATTTTTGGGGGGCCCATACTGGGCTGGGTATTGCGATGTTGCAACCAAAATAACTCAATAAACTTTTAGTGGGAAAGTTTAATACCTATGCGGCTCTTGTGTGGTCTCCTTTTCATGATAAAGGCCTCATTTTCCACTCGAGCTTTGGAAACTGCAGCTCTATCACAAGCTACAGTAACTTCAGTGAAGTTACTTTGTCCTGCATGGAGCCTGGAGCCAAGTTTCTGGATAGGGCTTGCTACTGGACAATCCCTCTGCTGGCAGATGTAATAATAGGCTGAGAAAAGGTTTTCCCCTGCTTTCCAAGGCCTCAATATGGCTTTGTGATACTGTGCTTCCACAGTTTAAGTCATAATAGACATGAAATGGAAGTGAAATTGCGTAAGCCTTTTAAATTTGATGAACCATGGTTTTTGCAAGCAAATTCTTTTTATCACTCTTGTTTTCAGTTAAACTGCATCAAGATATTTTCTGCACATACAGGCAAACTTTTGATGAATGAATTATGTGAACATTATTAAAGTACTCCACCTTTGAGGGCTGAAGTTGATTTACTGACATGCTTGTAATCTTGTTTGCATATGACGAGATTTTTCCCATTCATGTCAGTGAGCAAGAGAAAGTGAAATAGAAGAACAAAAGGGGATATTGTTGGGTAAATATGGAGATTTCCATATCCCACAAAAGCCATTGAAAGGCACCTGAAGACACTAATAGACATTATATTAGATGGAGTCTTATTTGCATACAGAGTCAATGATTTATGGAGAAAATACATCCCACATAGATGTGCAGATAAGGACTTGTAACACATTTATTTTGACTTGAAGGGTGAAATCTGTCAGACATGTCTCTACCTGCTCATTATATCTGCAGATTAAAGAGAGAGGTTGGAAAAATGCAGCTGAGGTCTCTTACCACCAGATTAATAGACCACTTATCATCAATCACATCAGGACACCACCCACATAGAGGACAACCTCGCTCTTTGTACTATTTCTCATTGACAGATATAATTACATCACAGTGAATTTATACAAAAACCAAGTGGGAAATACAGCATGTTGGTTGCAAGCTAATTGTTTATATTCTGGTGGCCAAGAAATCACCTTGACACAATAAATGGTTCATGTTTTTTCTGCATAGCATATTTCAGTGTAAAATATGGAAAACTTTGTACTAGGGCTTGGCGATGTCTGCCGATTTAGCATACGACGATGCATAGAGTAAAATATCATGATGGATGATGAGATCTGTTTACGAGTTTGAGCAAGTGTGTCCCCTAAGTATTGTCATAAGGCAGCAGTTGCATATTAGCTCACCACTATAGCTGCCACTGTTTCCCACCATTTCTCTGACATGACTCTCCGACTGTCTCACCCTGTAGATCTCCCATTACCACTGACATAAATCCCAGTGCCAGGTTTAAAAGCGTCCTCATCTCCGCACCACATGTCCAAAAACATTATTTTTCCATCTCCTCTCTACACATATCACAAACAACAACAACTCCTGCCATACGGCAACGCTGAGAGGATACGCCACTTAATTGTGTTCTCTGGTGGGGAGCCTTCTAAATCCTGATGTCAAGATGCTAAGGGATTAGTAGTCGATTGCTGTCAGCCATCGGTAATGGATGTGGCCCAGCCATTTGCTGCATGCTACATCTGTCATGGATATGACTCTGCCACTAGTACAGCATCCTGGACTACAACACAGAGGACAACAAAGCCCATGACAATGTCATGAGTTTCCCACCTCTGGTGTCATTGTCACCCAGCTGTGCACCACCATGACACCATCATCGTCTGATAAACTGTGATCCAGAATCACATCTCTGGATGATGGTTTAGCTGCCCATTGCTGGCACCTGACATGGCGGCACCTTTTTGGCTGACTGAGCATGTAGGCAGAGACAGTTTTGCCCCCACGAACAACCTTGTGTAATCTAGACAGAAGCAACAATACACAATCCAAAACATCAGAAAGACAATTCCACAACTCTGTAGTACAGTGAACAGCTAATGTCCACACTGATTCAAACATGTCAGATCTGTTTTACATGTAAGGGGAAGAAAAAAAATGGGATGCTTTAAGGAGCAGTGTGAACTATGGGAAAGCTCTATTTTTTCTCCACTTTACTCTATCCCCATTATGTCACATCTGTGTATATGATAATAAGGCAGGAAACGAGTCCCTAAAGTGAGCTTTACCCATAATGGGTTTCCTGTCTATAGCCTTGATGTGTCATTGTCCACAATGACTTGTTCACAGAGACCTTTAATGGTGAGGGCTGCCCCCAATCATTGATGATTCAATTCATCAGTTGAGAAAACACAAAGTCTTTTGGCTGCTACAAAGCACTGTCATCCAGGGCTCAAAGAAAGCCAGCTAAACTGCTTTACAGCCAGATGCTGCTATAACCTACTACCTCGCTCTACTGCTGTCCAGTGTGATTAACTCTTTAGTTGATAGAACCTCAGAACTCAAGCAGGAGAGACTCTGTGAAGCAGTGTACAAATGAACTCTAGCCCGGACATTCACTCTTTTATTTCTCCATCCCCAAAACACATTGGCAAAGGTGAGAAATTTGTACAAAATCCCTTTTTTATATATATATTAGTTAACTGCAACATATGAAAGCTTCACAAAAAATAACATCTGACATATTACTTTCTTGTAGTGCCAACACTGTGTTTGATATAAGACAATTACACCATAGCTTTGGGTTACTATTGGATATTATTAATATGCACTGTAATACAATGCCGCACAGGCTCAGTTCTCCCACACTGTATCCACAACAGGAGATATTTTGAGTAAAAGCAAAATAGTCAAATGCTAGAGCAGACCTCATATATTCCACCCATCAGCACGCATTTGTTTTGATTGCCTTCAAAAAATAAAATAAAGTAAAATACAAGCCACATTCTATTTTAGATCTTGTTCCTTTTCCGTTTGTGAAGCTTTACCACAACCTTGATTTGCAAAACAGCCCTGTAAATCCCAACCTTTATGGACCGTGAGCACTTGTGCATGAGCATGCAGACTATTATTATTTACAGTAATGGACATTTGTTGCAGTTTCCTTAGGTGCTTCTTCACCACCATCATTCACTACTTCGTGAAAGCAGTATCAGCACTGGCTATTCCTGTACCATTCAACATAAGGTTCTTCCCAGCGATCCTGTCAAAAACTCTCCACACCTAGAAGTAAGTATGTAGCTACCCAGTGGATTTTGACTGCTGCCCACAACTCTTCTGCTTGGCTGCAGCCTGTGGGTGGGTACTGATAGGCAACACAAAAAGACCAGTATTTCCACTCTTGTTATCGTCAAAGCTTTTCCATGTCAGTCATACCCAAGTGATTGTCAGCCTTCATAAAATCAATGCAACTTCATCCATATATTACCTGTAGATAGCCAAGCATATGGAATAGGAAGGAATATTGGAAAATCCTCCTGGGGAAAGACAATTCCTGACATGCCAGAGTTGTTTTCTCCAAAGTGCTCAGGGGGGTAAAATCTTGGCTTTGCAATGGACCTGTGCTAAGGTTGCATTAATTACCATACTTATATTCATAAAGTACTTTGTATTTTGGAGGCAGGCTATATGCTTTGAGTCACAGACTTATTGGATGGCGCTCAGCACTGCAGCCTGGGGGTTCAGGTTGCCAAGGAAATTAGCATTCCCCCCTGTAAAGCCTTTTGGTGTGAAATATGCACCCAAAAGCACCCTCGATTACCTCATCTAAGGAGGGGGTGCCCCCCCCCCCCCCCCACACACACACACACACACACACACACGGTGCAATAAAAAAGAACTTGGAAATAACATGTTGAAAAGATACAGTCAGTTTCAATGTGCCAACCCACAAGGCTATTGTGACATTATGTCTGCTGATGCAATGAATGGATCACTGAATTCCAATTGCATCATGTCCTTTTATCATCTCAGGAAAAGGAAGGGGTAGGGATTGCCCACATTGTCTACTGCCTATGATTAAGTTTGATTTACCTCAATTCATTAGTTTGAGTAGGCCTCTTTTGGAGTGATGCCATCCCCAGGATCTTAAATGGTTGCTGTTAAAGTTGTTGAATCACCCAGCATGAAAAACACACATCCTCAACGGTGAGTAGTAACAGGAAATGAGATTTCAATGTATCAGGTATACAAAATCTGTATGTTTCTTTGTCATGTGCGAGGCAGACTCGTGGTGTAAGAAGATTACAGGTATGTCTATTGGAGGGGATGTGGACAGGATATGTCAGGGGTCATACGTGCTGACGATGTTGTGGCCTTAAGAATATGGCTACAGCTCATTATTTTCAGTTGATATGCCAACAAAATGCAATTAGATCAAATCAAATATTGGCAGGACAAAAAAATTGCAGCTTCCAGCTTGATCTGGAAGCCTTATATGTGACCTATAGCAAATTGGCATGCAAATTATCAGAACATACAGAGATGAGGACAAATGATACCACCATCATGTATATACTTTTGAGTAGTCAGATTATTGTTAAGTATGTTAAAAGCATGATTCTGTATTTGTCCACCTGTCTGTATATATAAAGGCATGATAGAAGAGACTTATTAGGACATTTCAACAATAATGACATTGGATTGATACCTGCAGGGAAACTCTGTCGATTCTCACCATAGAGATGTCAGAGATCAGGCTCGCCACAGTGGTATACATGGCTTCCCAGTAAGGGCATTTCAGAAGAATCGTCTTGCCAATACAAAGGCCCACAAAAGGGTTAGACGTGATTCACACACATTGCCCAATAGAATAGGTGATAGTATGTGCAACAAATGCTTACAGAATAGTTGTAATTGATGATCCTACAACCACCTCTGCTCTGTCAGGTGTCTCAATTCAGTGCATTTCTGATGCCTGCACAGCAGTAACTCAACAAAAAACTTACACATCTCAAAGTATGTTTAACTACCAAACCAAGGCAGTCATCTGTCTGTCCCACAAAGTTATTTTCATTATCAGGTGGTCCATAATTGCAGGTGAAACCTTTTCTTGCACCTCTTTAACATGCCCAAAGAGAGTGAACTTCTGCACATGAAAACTCAGTTAGCATCCTTGATTAAATTAGTTGTTGCATGATTGAGTCCCAAATGTTCCACATCACTCAGACCCAACACAAGAAAAATGCCAAAACCACACAGTCGAAAGGCAGGGTTTACACGACCTCCGATATGAGTAGCCATAGATATTCCCAGCACGCACCTCCTCACAAAAGGAAACTGGGTAAAGAATCCCCGTTTCTTTTTCTTGAGCACCACTGGGCACTGGGTACAAAACAAGTGCACCAATAAAAATGAGTGCCAAAAAGGAAGGAAAAAGGGGGAAAATGTGGAGAATGGGGGAAAAATAGCCATTGACTTGTTGCGCCAGACTGAGAGAAAGTAGCATTGTTTGGATCTTTTTGTTTGCAACAGCAGGGGTAGGCTTCCAGTGAGGACCGAGGCACATCACATGCTTTTCTTGAGCCACTGAAAGAGCAAAAAGAGAGCTAAAACTCGGCTTCAACGTCTTTGAAGTCAAATAAAGCCACCTCATCGATCACTGATTCAAAGGCCCTTTTTTCTTCTCTATTCACTCTCACTTTCTTTTTACTCTTGGGAAGCTTTGGTTAATTTGTACAAATGAACCTGTTATAAGACTCCCTCACTTCCCCTGAAAAAAAGTCAAAAAACAAATTCTCAAAAAGACTGGATTACAAGACCTCATACAATTAACACCTCAACGATTAACACAAACCCTAAAGTTAAAACGCAGTGACCCGGCTGAAGTATGCTACTTCAAATTTGAAGTTCAGTCTATAAAACCACTGACAGAGTGGACAGACGTGGCTTTACAACCCCATCTCTGACACCACCAGTTGCCAATAAAGTCTTGTTTACATGGTAGTTTATTGGTTTGAATACAGCGGTTTGAGTTTGAAAATATATTTGTCTTAACCTTTCATACAGGCATATTCAAGTGGTTTTTGATGTTGATTATATCTTTGGTATTTCTATGCACGTAGTGAAACTTAGTTTAGAGTTTTTGTTTAAAAGTATCTTTTACTCAAATTATCTAATCACAATGCAGGCATATTAGTATGCCCAAGTATTTAACAGACCTCAGCATTTTACAGCGACAACTTATTGGACATGTGAGCCAAGCCTTTATGTATGTACTGTATTTAGCAACAAGGAAATAATTAAGCATTCTGACAACATTAAAAGTAGGTTTAAACGTGGAAAGATGTATGTTGTGAAAGAGGGTGGTAGGTGGGAATGTCAGAGTGCTTTAATGATGTGTTAAATGATTTACTAAACTATTGGATGATAATGGAGCCCAGCTGTACTACTGCAGGAGATTGACTGCCTTTAAGGTATTAGGTAGTCAGAGAAGGCAAGGTTTAAATATCACTGCAGTTCTTTTCATTTCTGATGACAAGGATATCTCATCATACAAACATCCAGGTTAAGTATCTTTCTCAACAGTCACATGACACCTGGGTGGCCTGAGAAGGCCAAATGCACCGTTTATAAAAGTTATTGGAAATATTTTTGTGAAGATATTTCTTTTTCTGGATGACTTTTATAAACGTGTGCCTTGTTCAGACAAGAAGCCTAAATCCATGTTAATGACTTATCAGGACTGCATACAGATAGTTTTTTCGTAAATCAGCAAAAAGCTGAATTTTTGAAAACTGGATCTAAGCGATATTTGGAGGTGGTTCCAATCCAATTGGATTTCTATAGTTAAGTCTCAGTCCGGACACTCTGGCTCCTCAAATCAGATCTCTTTATGTAAGTAAGAGTCTTTTGCTCACAACACGACAAACAACCTTCATGTCAAATCCAGAGTTACGGTAGTGCATAAGATTGTCTGGACATAGCAATGTAAACTATCCTCCTCCGTCACTGAGTTGGTCAGGTGTGGATGAGTTCTGCATCACGATTTGACAGCACAGTTCTTGAGGGATCTCTATTTCTCTTGCGTCCATGCTGGAAAGCTGCAACACCAGCATACCCTGTTACTGTTACCAACACCATTACTACAGCAACCCAAGGTCTGGACACACAAATCCAATCTGATCACTTGCAAATAACAGTGCTGTTTTGAGAAGCAAATCTGACTGCAATCTGAACTAAGCCTCAGTTACAAGCAATCTGTGTTCTGGCAAAATATCTGCCAGAAGAAACTCTAAAAGCAAGGAGATAATATTGAAGCAGCCTCCAACATGACAGCTCAGCTGTGGGGTTGCAGCTGTAGTCCACCTTTGAGAAAACAGCTAATATTACTAGGAGAGAGTGTTACCTTGAGTGTTACATAATTATTGCTGACCGAGTGATACAACCTGCTTTAAGGATTTCAAAAAGTATGAAGTAGGCATCCGTCACTCAGGTCAAATGTGACTTTGTGCTGGATCTTCACGAGTACCTCTGGCGATCAGAGGACAGAGGTTTAAAGTGCTGTACATTACCTTTTTAAATTCACTGACTTCTTTGATAACAGTGAGATAAATGTGAGTTAGGATGTCATCTACAAAAATAAAATAGGTTAGAATGTCATCTCCCAAAAAAAACAATCACTAACCCACATGTCGACCATTCAGCATTAAAAAAACTATTGGACATCTTCCATTGTGCAGCGAACTATGCAAATTCTGTGTGCCACTTGACATGTCCTTTCAAGAGCAACGTTGGTTCGCAACGTGGGTGATACACGTGTTGGCATCCCAGAAGGGTGCAGGGTTTGCACAATCTTTTATAGTAAAATACCACATGCATCATATGCTTTTTTGTTGGTGATATAGCTTACTGAGAGCAATGATGTTTTTTCTTGCATCATGCTCTTCTTGTATACATGAAAGAAAAATCATATCTAAATTAAACTGACATGAAATAAATCTATACTGAGCACATTTGAAAATTATCCACAATTTTCAGGCTCACTGCGTGGTATCATTAATATGCCTTACTGCACCGTATCTGACATGAGTACCTTAAATAAATACGGCATAATGTGCAAGTGATATAATACAGATAGCTTGTGGCTTTTTCAGTAGACCTGGAAGAAAAGGGGATTCTGATATAATAAATCAAACAAATGTAAGGCAATTAAAAGCTGGGCAAATAGAAATGGAGCTTGCTGCAGGACTGGACTAGCAGTTCTTAGGAACTGAAGGAAAATTCATTCATTTGGCCAATGAGAGGAAAGACAGCGACATTGGGGCATGATCTAATACTTTCCATACTTGCTCTTTCAGAATACTCTCACAGGGCTTCTGCAAGTGATCTGACCATTCTCAGAAAGGCAAAAGTGGCACTTGAAGCGTACGATAAGACGTGCGTTGTCGTACAATCGGATGCAGTGGCTTAAATTCATTTGCAGTGGCTTTGCCTCCAGGAACTGCTCCTTAGTCGATGACCTTGACTGGGCTGTTCACAGTTAATTGCTTAAGTCATGTTTTGGTAAACCTGAACCTCTAATCGCTCTTGCTCACTCTGTCTCGCTCTCTCTCCGTTTCCACCCCTCCCTTCTATATGCCCCTGCCTGTGGCTTCTCGCTCGCTTTCACTCTCTTCCCCTCTTCACTGTTACTTCAGTTTTTTTGAGTGCTCCCCCACCCTCCCCCATTTCCGCTGGTGCGAGTTGTTGGTGGGAGAGCTCAGCCAAGGGTCACTGGTGTACTCTTGCTAGCACTGTCCCTGTGCACCTCTTTGACTCTCTCTTCATCTTTTACCGCAATCGTCCTGAAAGATCTGAGCGATTTCACCCTCAATCACCAGCAGCTGAGCCACCAAGGACTCACACCATTCCCCTGCTTGTGCAACACATCATACAGGTGACAAACCCCATTACCAAGTCCTCTCAAGTGTTCACAGGGAGCCACATCAAACCTCTCATGTCAAAGAGCAAGTAATAGTTGCAGAACTCAAAGACCAAAGTTAGAATTAGAATATCATGGGGAACTACTTAAGGTTAGAGTGCTTTAGAACTTCTGTGTCAATTCATCTTTGGAGAAGCCAGGCGCTGACACAATGGTTTGGACAGAAAACTCTCATACAGACCTATCTCTACTCACTGTTGTCCACGTGATAAATATCTTATCAGTTACTGCGCCAGGATGGTGTCCTTGCATTGTTAAGATAGCAGGCAGGGGCGGCAATGTAAAATACCCTCTTAAAATAAAGTACACTTCTATATTTGGAAAAGAAAGTCATTGTTGTACTTGTTATGTACTTGTATGAACTTGTGTGTTGACCGAGGGAAGGCCACAAACTTGGCTTTTCAATAGTTTGCCACTGTGGAACTTGGGGTAAACACTGTTTGGAACCGCAGATATGGATTGATTTAGTCCAATCTGATGCCAGATGGCCGGGGATCATCATATGGGTAAATACAGTGAAATCCGGAAAGTTTTCAAACCACTGAGAGATGTTTAAAGGTCAATTTCATATAATTTTCCAATACTGGCAGTTTACCTGAGGCTATCATAGTTGTTCATAGGCTGTAAAATATCAGTCATCTGGTACATTAAACAAAATACTTGTGGAGGAGGAGAAGAGAATATAGTTTCCTTTCATTTCTGAAATTGAAATGTTTCATTTCCATTACTGATGCTGATTGCTTGAAAGTCAAAATGCTCCACGTCAATGGACAAATCTGGCATGAGCATTTGGATTTGCTTGTTTATTACATTTTCCCCACATACAAGATTTTTTTTTTTTTTTTAAATAAATATTGATGAAAAAACACCTGCACACTTCAGCTTTGGGTTACAAAGACATCAGTCAGAACACCAGACAGGAAATTGTTCCGATACACCATCATAAAAGCCTTTCCAAAACTCTAATTTCTGCTATGAGAAACAAGAAGGGATTGCTGAGAAGAAAGAAGCAAGCATCCATGAGACCAGCCTTCTGAAAATCTTAACTGACACAATCTTTTATTGGAAATCTGTTTGTGATTGGACAGGTGATCAGACTGATCTGGAATTGCATTGCTGTAGTTTATACCAAAATAGACAGACAAAAACTGAAATCAACTCAACTATAACACAACATTTTATGTTCTCTGATTCACCATCTATTCAGAAATGATGTGTTGTGAAAATCATGGTTTGTGTGTAGGTTGAATAAATAAAGGACTATAATAAAGGTGTTCATAGTTCCACTGTGCATTTTTACTATGACTTGTATTACTTTTTTCTATTTGCTACATCATTTTATATTTTACTATTTAATTCATCTTTAATTATTTGTCAGACCTGTTTTGAACACCTAAAAATATCATTATACATGATCTGTGTGTAATTGAATATGTGAAAATAAAATTTGAATTAATGTGATAACTGAGTAGTTTGTCTTTCAGCAACACATGTAATATTCTATCTTCATCTAACTTCTTTAGTTACGTGTGAACTACTTTAATGTGAGATATTGTTTCCACTTTGCCTTTTTTGAATGATTTATTTAATTTCCAAAACATTCCGATCATAACCTGTATTATTAACTAATTAATTTAAATACAGTATCAAAAAATGCAGACACAAATAATTACCACAGTGGATATGTGTCATTGTGTTCATTGTTGTTTAACTGAACTGTTCCCAGTTCCTAATAGTGGGAGTTTATTTTAAGGGGAAGACAAAACTGTCCAACCTTTATTTGTATTAGGACTAGAACTGTGCCGATTCCGATTCTGATTCCCATATCAGTATCAGAAAATGCAACTGATACTGCCATAATTTGAGTCGTACAATGAGTCAAGTTTCAACTCCAGCAACCTTATAAAGCATTTGAAGATGCATCATGTGAACAAGCATGCTCTCCCAAAACTTTATGAAGTAGTAAGAGAACATGTCATGCAGGCTGAAAGTTGTGCAGGTAATCAGCTTTACTGCTGACATTTGGACCTCCGACATGTGCCCCATGCCTTTGCTGAGTCTGCACACTGGTGGAAACCGTATATTCCTCAACATTTGCTGCTCAAAGCACGGTGATGCAAGCAAAAAAAGATTTTGATCCTAGGTCATTTGCTCTTTTTCAGTAATGACTGACTGTCAAAATAGATAAAAGAATGTTGTGTGGCGATCTCTCTCTTTAAGGTTTCACCTAAACATGGCCATATAACAATTATAGAAATCATATCATATCCATGCAGGGTAAGTGGTATATAAAGCTGAAAAATAAACTTTCTCTCCCCGTATTGGACTGGTACTCGGTATCGCACAATACCCAAAGCCCAGGTATCAGAATTGGTTTCAGGAAGGGAAAAATGGTATAGGAACATTTCCAATCAGGACAATTCACATAAATGCAAACAGAAATACTCCAAAAAGACAAAAGTCGCCACAGACCTGTAAAATTCAGCTGTGCTCCTTGACATAAGGATAAGACGTGAGGTAGTGAGGGAAACATGGATGCAATTAAGGGATTTATTTGGCCTGTACCCGGTCTTTCACGAGGGGGAGGGGTCATCAATTAACAATCAACACACCAGGGGAAATTTAAGACACACACACGCGCACACACACACACTCTCACACACTCACTCATGAAACACAGGGCATTATATAACATGCTCACATGTATCGTAGTGTTGATCAGACAGAGGCTCAAAACACATGTTACGTTTCAAAGTAATGCAAAAACATATGCTAACTAACATCTAATCCCAAAACATCAGTGATGACAAAATTGACACAACTGCAAAACTGTCCCATTTTTCAAACATGATTTGATGCTTAACTAGAAATTCTCATTGCTGTTTCCTTGCATCCAGCAACTCAAGTAGTTTTGGAAAGTGTAACTAAATATTTCTAAAATGTCTACTTGCTGAAGAGGACCAAAGAAGATAAGCACCAAAATAACTTTCTGAAAATATCACCACTAAGGGGAAGGGTTTTATTGTGAATAATAGCACAATTTCTAATATTCATAATCAATGATAGAGATTTTATACTGGCATTATCTTGCAGGAAGACGGCATAATTCACAGAGGCATGACTTGTGAATCACTTGGCTAACTCATATAATTCCATCTAATTTAATTTTATTGCATCTCAATTATTCTTAGTTAGTAGCCACTTTGACACAGCATGTTCGAGGAGTAACGGTTGGCCATTATTCTGTCTTGAGCCCTATATATAAGGCACAACAGCAGAATGGCGGGGTATACCCCCTCTGAGTTTGCAGCAGAGGTAGTAACAGAGCTGAACTGGAGTCTATGTGACAAAGCGGCAGAACGGGACATGAGTGTATTGACAGTGTTACGTGAGTGACCTTTAACTGGGAGATTAAAAAGCAGCTAATTCGCAAGATAACTGAAAGAAGAACAGCAACTGATTTTGAACAACAGAATGGTCTGAATCATTGCCCTACACAAAAAACAGTGACATTGATCATCTTGTTGTCAATCTGTTCTGAAACAGTAAAAATAATATTACTGTATTTTTCCACACTGTGTGGAAAAAAAGGTTTCTATGACCCTTTTCTATGATGGGGGCAAGGAAAATGTATGCATAGTGTAAGTAAAATGTTGTTATAGGTCTGACTGATCATGCAGAGTTTCAAAGAAGCGGCCTTACAGTCAGAGCTCAATCCTCTAACTGTAAAGATAATCTTTTGCTTCTAGTGTCCGTAATCTCTGCTGGGTGTCTGGACTGTTCCTGAAAAAGTGGTTTGGTTTCAAGAAACAAGACTGAGAGACGTGTGTGTTATGTGTGTGTGTTGAGGAGTAATCAGTGTACCAGTTGTGCCATAATGGCTTACATCTGTGTAAAGCAGACTTCAAAACATGACCCCCTCAACAATCACTAAAGTTCTACCTGCAGCCACTCCTGATGTAGTATACAGTATATATATTCACTCAGCCAAGACTTACAAGTTTCCACTTTGATCAATATTTTACAATATTATTTGTTTCAATATTGTTGCATAATTTTTGCAATTACTGACAAAAGTTTGTGTAAGTGTGTTTGAGCGTGTGTGTGGCCACTGGACCTTGTTGCTGTCTCCATCTTTCTGTGGGGATACACTTGCTTCAGCCATGATTTCATACTAACTGGCAGGAAATCAAACAGCCTGGATAACGTCTGTAATTGTTGCTTTAACACTGCAAAAGAGATTAGGGTATTTTTGATAAGATACGGTACGTGCGTTATCCTGCATCTCTTTTGGCTGAGCTGGCAATTCTGAAAACAGGTTTGATGTGGAGTGCTTTAAGTTGATGAAGAGAAAAAAAAAATCTAGTATGGGTTACTGAAAAAGAAGTCAGACGTGGAGACACACACACAGGCACATAATAAAAACAACCACACACACACACACACGTAGCACATGTACACATTTCAGTGATACTAAACAGCCCTTTGAAAGATGGAAGATTTCTGTAGAAGCCTCCCATGGACATGTTGACAGGCACCTGTGTGTTCTACCAATATTTTCAATCAAAAATAACTACATCATCATCCTTAAAGGTCCCATATTATACTGTGTTTAATCAATTTCACACAGCTGTCAGAGGTCCAACAACATTGTGTTTGAAATGCATTGCTCCAAACCCATCTGTGGTCCTGAATTTCAGCTGTCTAAACGTCGCTCTACTGAGCTCTACTGAGAGCAGGCTGTTTCTGTGCCTGCACCTTTAAATGCTAAAGAGCTCTGTCTGTCAACACCTGCCTTGCCTGCTACACACCCCTCTCAGGGAGAGGATGCCGCTTGTGCTAGCAGTAGCATGCACTAATGTTTACAGTGGATGTAACACTATCGCTCGCCGAGATGCTGTCGTACAACCATACCAGTTTGACCCAGAATCGGACCCAGAAAGCGAGGCTCCTGAAGAAATACAGACTCTGCGGCTGCAGCAGGACATTTCAGAATGGTTAGTGTGTCTGAAAATGTTACTTAGTTTGTTTGTTTGTATGTGTTGTTACAGTTACTACTATGTAGCTAATGGCTAACAGCTAGCAAAAGCTGTGTTTGTCTCCAACACAGTGTCCAAACTCTTGGACACTGTTCGCATCGTCTCTGTCTCCAGTCTGCACGTTTACAGACTTTTTATTGTGACAGCCAAGCTCTCTCGTAACATTATTAACATTAAACTCGCTTCAAACGCCATTGCATAGTGGACTGATGTTACTGAAGCAGTCCAATGTGAAGTGGTTATCACACACATATAAACTATCAGGAAGCATAGCCGGCGATCAAAAATGAAATGCAACCACTGTCTCTTCTGTTGTCCTGTAGCTGGGACAGAATATAGGCATTGATGTTGATTTTTACAACCAACAACAGAGCAATTTGCGTGTGTAGCTCTGAGCGATGACATTGCGAAACACTGCTATCTTACCGCTGGACACATCTAACTTCACCTCGGGGATGAACGCTGCCCTCTCGCACAGAGGAGGTCAGCCTATGAAAATGACTCCTTTCGTTACGTAATGACAGGAGCTGAATCTGAAGAGCCTGTAGGAGCGCTGTTTTACCAGTGGATGGGCTGCAGAGACCATGCAGGATTGTTTGCTTTCCTCATTCTGGGAGTTGGCAGGTTCAGCGAGGACCAGCTTATATATGCAGAGACCAGAGAAAATGTGTTTTTCATAATATGGGAACTTTAATGTTCATCGCATTTGTGAGCAGCCCATTACATCAAGATATTTATGCCCATCTCCATCAGCTCTGAGTATCAACATCATCTGCTGTAACCAAATGGATGTTTCAATCAGTAATTCACACCTCTGTGCCTTCCAAAAACACAGTCACACCATCCAGAAGTCATTAAAGCTAAACCAGGAACTTGGCGGCAGCAGCACAACTGTTAAACATTACACTTGTTTCGGGGAAAAAAAAAATGTTTATGCCCCTTACAGGGTGAAATAGAGTCGAGCATGACATCTGAGGACGCGCTCCAGGTTTCAGTCAACACTCCGTAAAACTTTGTGTAGCTAAAAGTTTGTAAAAATTTCAGCTGGGATGTTTCATGCGCTACTTTGTGAAGGTGTTGGGGGGGGAAAGTCACCGTTAAATGGATGCTCTTCGTCACAGGTCATTTGCATTTCGTCATAGTTATAAATAGACATTTGGGTGCTCTGCAGCCAGCCTGCCCACAAATAGGAACAATAGAATGACTAGATGGATGCCAACCCATGCAAAACCAATCAGCAAGGATAATTAGAGTTATTGTTCTTTCCTTCTCACCTCCCCACAACATCCCAGTGGGATTGGGCAGCAGTAATCATCTCTGGCCCCTCTGTTGAGGAATTGTAGCAGTAGTCTGGCACTAAATATACATGCGTGAGTTCTTAAATTTACATCACCGATTGACGTATAAGACTTTAAACTCAAAAATACAAGTATTACTGACAGTTCTATTTTTGACATGTTTTTCATTCTCATGCAGAGAGTCTCACACACAAGGCTTATGATCTTTGGTTTATACAGATTTTCACCACAAAATATCTTTTTTTTACATTGTAAATGAACCAATTCTCAAAACGTACAATGTTTCCTGCAGTAATAAAGACATTGTTTTGTCTGGTTTTCAGTCAATACAGTCCTCTTGTGGTGGACACATTTATTTGTGAATTATGGTCTAAATTTGAGTAAAATTGATTAAAAAAAGCAGCACATTCTTTTGGATGTGAAAATGTAATTGACATTTTGCTACCACAGCTTATTTCCACACAGGAGATCCTTCCTCGCCCCACCCTCTCATCCAGATATGGTCACACAATATGGCAATGGCCGTAATGCCATGAGGCTTCAGGATGGTAGTCCACAAGCCAACAATACATTTAGACTTGCTCAGAGCTCATTGTAGGGGAAGAGAAAAAAGTCAGGACCAATGAGCTGATGATTTTGTGCCTTAATGTGTGAAAAAAATGGTTAAACTATCAATGCTATGAGCTAATAAACAATGGTTTTCATTCTATGTGAATGTTTTTTAAATGCATATTTTGTCATTAACTATGCATTTAAAGATTAATTATAAGGAAACCTAGCCGCTTCCTACCCACCCCTCGAAGACTCAGGCAACGTCATCACACACTCCCGTGCACCCGTCCTTTGTCCTTTGGTAATTAAGCAGGTGGGTGGCAGCAGCTGACGTGGTGGTGGGAGGTTAATGCCTGGACAACAGTGACCCGAAATGCACAGTGACCCTTATCATGGGCAAACACACACAAGCTCGGCTGTCAAACCAAGCAGTCCTCTGAGACGTCACTGTGACGGCATCCCGCTGTCACATTTGTCAGTGCAAGGCATTGTGAGAGTGATGTATGTTCTCTGGGGGCAACACCTTCTCTGAGTCTTCAGCCAATCTCTCTGAGAAATTAGAGCAAAAGTAGGAGGTTCATCTGACACTTTTTAATATGAAGTTTGATATGAAGGTGTGTGAGTTTGCAATCTCTCCTATCACTGACTCACCATGCTCCTGAATGGTGCCCTTGGAGCCATTTACCTCCGCAGTCTCTTGGGTGGGGGGGGGGGGTCTCCGGATGGCAATGCCTTGGATTTATACTGTGGACTTGACTATTATTCATCCTTGCTCATTCCAGATAGGCAGCCTTTTAAAGGTTAATTGCACTGGCTAATTGCTCTCCCTCCCTCTTGCTAACGAGGGCGCACTTGCTGATGATGTCATTGAGTGGCCGACCCAAAATACCTCTCCAACTACTTTGGCGATGGCTTCCTACTTCAGAAGGGCACAGCAATGTCTAATCTGTTTTGCTGAGGAGAGAAAGGCTTTGGCAATGTGAGCAAAAGTCGTGCGAGCAAAGAACCATTTTTCCTCTACTAGTTTAGTTTAATAGATTACCCCTTAAAAGGTCTCGACAACATTTAAAACAGCTGGTACCATAACTCACAATGTCAAAGAAAAAAATCATGTGCACATTATCATCTGCAATTAAGACAGCACAAACACACAGTTACTGTACCTATATCTATGCAGATTCAAAAGTATAACGGAGCATTTTATAATCAGTGAATCATATTTATAAACAAGAGCACAGCCTAACTTGGTGATTCTGCTCATTTTATTGTGCTTTGAGATGGTTAACCTAACAGTAGAAGTGTTAGAATTAATAATTCAATTAATTCAAAATAAACTGTTTTTCAAATTCAGTTTTCATACTTGAAAGAAACATGACCAAATGAGTCATCGAGAAGTTTCTAGTTTTACACCAACCATCAACAGACTGAAAAATACACATGCTGATGATATATACAGTATAATTCTTAAGTAACTCTATCTTAAGAATCTGATTACCCATTTACAAAATGCATCTTATTTTAACTCACATAAATTGAAAAACTTGGCCTGTTTACCAGCACCAGAAAACATCCAGTTCGAGGCAATATCTTACTTCTGCATGGAGCTGGGCACACATCCAGCAGACCTTTCAGAATCATTTCTTAATACCAATAAAGACTTTCAAGATTTATGCTTCTTAAAACACATTTATGCTTCTCCAAAATACAATTATGTATTCTGCCAACAGTCTTTTATTTGCACTCTTTATTGTCTACTCAAATGAAACTAAATGTACCTTAACAATAGGTTTGGCAGATGTATTTAAATCAACACACATGTACAAAAAATATTAATTACACCCAATTACATACCTATATAAATAACAATGTGTCTCACATCGTTTTCGTACAGCATCTCACTTGATCATCTGTCAGAACTCAGATAATGGGAACTGTTCATACTGTACACAGTCTACGTGCTGCAACGAGCCCCCTCCCCCCACCCCCACCCATCTATCTCCACTTTATATCCTAGAAACACATCCTGCAAAAAAAAGGTCTCAGGAAGTAGATAAACGTTGGTAAGGTGGGCCACCTTGGAAAAGCACAGCGGAGGGCAGAAAATAAGTGCCTGTCTGGCCTAACTGCGTCAGTGTTGTGCCTTCTGCTACAGCCTTGTCATTATAAAAACAGTGATATCGTATTGTGAGAAGGTGAAGTTGGTGGTGCTGGTTCAGGGTTAAAGATCTGGGCCTCGAGGTTCCCACAAACTAGGTACTTAAGCTCTCTTAGTTGTACATCAGTGTGCTCAGAAAAAAACAAAAAAAAACCTTCTCTTGGGGAAAAAAGGAAGAAAAGACATCTGATATCAAACTCGCACAGCTCCACAAGCCGCAGCAAGCAAGCAAGTGCTTCATAGGATGTGAGTATGCAGCAGCCATTTATGATGGTCATAAAGAGGAGTGAACCCTGATGGGCCTCTCCGCTTGAGGATGATGTTATCTCCCATTACTACTCACCATATTTATCACTCAGACAACTGTGCCTTCTCCACATCAGGCAGCAGTGTGGCCTAGTGCCTAGAGTTCACGAAGTTCACAAAGTTAAGATTTCACATTGCTCAACCAACAGTACAATAAGAGTAAAAGGACACTTTACAAGCAGTTCCTACTAATGCCAATGCATCCTAAATGGATTAAATTGCCTCTCATCCCGAAGACTTAAAGACTACAATGTCTTTTAGTTAGTGTTGTGATCTTCTTCAGTCTTACACTGGGGTGTATGCAGAATTTGTTCTCAGCTTGAAGTACAAAATATAGCAAGGTGTTCCAATTTAGTGAGCTGTTATCACATTGGAAATAAACAGATCTGCATTTGTTGAGATGGTCAGTGGCTTTTGCAAATTGTAATGTTTTGAGTGTCTGCTTTGAGGAGGGTTAACATGTCACTGAGATCTAACAGAGTGGTACATTGTTGATTTACAAATGAGAACGTTTAAACAGCTGTATTGGTTATACAGACAGTTACTGTTCACTGTCTTCATTCTGTCAACGAAATTTGAGTTTGACGTCTTTACCAGCACGGGAATATACATCTTGGCTGACTTACGCCCCAGCAGACCACCATCATTGGCTAAGCTGTGCGTCATGAAAATAAGTTCAAGAAATCAAGGTTTCTGTTTCTTGTAACTGGTAAATGTACTGAAAAGAGTGTAGGCACTCTTGCAAAGTCACATTTCTCAGAAATGATTGAGAAGTGTGTTTGACTCTGAACCAATACACACTTGGTATACATTTCAGCAGATCATGGTGATGACCAAGCACACAATCAACTGTGACAGTTGTCATGTATCAGCCTGACTGCAAATCAAAGTAAACAAAAACTCTTCCTAAAAAAACAAAAAAAACACACATCAGATATGAAATCTGCCATATTAAACTAAAGTGAAAAGTGCCTCCACTTTAGACAAAACAATAACGAACTTCACAGCTGCAAATGACACACGCTATCAAGACATCTATTAAACGTGACAGTGGCGATATTCTTGTACAAGCAGTCCATGTTTGACCAGCGGACCCTCCCAGCAAAACCAACACGGTCAAACAGCAGAGAGGGGTCACGTGGACATGTTCCAAAACATTGTTAGCACCGGCCCGCCACTGTTTCAAAGCTTTCCGAGATTAGATTGGGCAGGTAACTCCATGGAAACACATGATTAGGTTTATGGGCCGTGAGGTTAGAAAAAGGTAACGTTGCAACTGAAAACCTGATGTGACCAAAAGTTAAGACCTGTGAGGCTTTTTCCCATGGAGGGAACAGGATGGGAATGGCAGAGATGGCCTATTATTGCTATAAATCCCCCAAAACACAGCGTAAGAAATGATTTATGTGCATAAATCTGCCTAGTGGGGAAAAGATGGCGGATCACATTACTGTTTCTGTGTTTGTGCATCTGGGGTTCACGGGTGGTGCGTAACAGATCCTAGTGTACACACCTAAAGTTTTGCATGGGTTGGCAGAGACATCTCTCACATCATCAGATCGTTTGTCCTGCGTATACAGCGATTAGTGAAGCACCCTAAGTTTGGAGAAAAAGACATTTTTTTGATGCAACAGTTTATGTCTGCTCAGATATAATCTAATACAGTAGACAGGTGTTTAAGCCTTAGAAGGGGCACAGAGAGATCTGTATAAGGGGTTGCCCGAGGATATAAAGGTTAAGCAGACATGCAAACTTAAGTCTTGAGTTTTACTATAATTTCACTAAGAAAACAAGAAATGTATGCTAGTAGAGCCTTTCAGTGGCTAATAGTGCATGATTCTTTTCACTGTGCTCAAACTGCAAAGAGGAAGTCCCATTAAGTGTGTGACTAATGTTACCCTCATGTTTTTGCCATTAAATCTGAGGTGAGGTTAATTCACATGGATGAGGTTTTCAAAGAAATGCGACTTGGAATGCAACTGTGCATCACAGCTTACCGTCACGCTCATGATAGGAAGTATAAAAGGAGTTTCGTTGGATGCAGTTACCTGTAATGCCCATCTCCGTCATATCCAACACTAATCTTTTGTTGTTGTGCAATTTTCCCCTTGATTGTGCTATTGCTTTACTCCAGCACTTCAGCATTCATGAATATCAGATGCAGAAGAAGTGACTCTCAGATCTTCCACCAGCTGCCACATGTAGGTAAGTGATTCTTATCTCAGTGCTTATCTCAAGCCAAACTACACATGACTTGAAAGTGGAGAGATATCTGGCCAGCATAAGTGAAGGCAAACATACTTCGTGAAAAATATATTAACAATTTTTTCAAGTCATGGAGGCTGGCGAATGTGTGGAAAATAATGATTTCACTAGAGTGCTCTTGAATGGGTACATTTTATTATCGTTTTATAGATAAGCTTTAAGCACAATAACTCTGTGACTTCTTTGAGAGGTCGCCCAATTTGTCAACAACAGGTTTGATTTTGTCATCCTTAATTGGACATGTGTCGGGAGAAAATACAATACGATATGACATGCTACAACTTTAGACAACTTTGTCAGATTGATTGAAGAATTCATCTTGCATCATCAGGCAACTCCACTCAAGACACAGCTACGCATGTGGCACACATCCATAAAAGTATATACAACAGTTATGGCCATGAAACATATCACACATAATCCTCTGATCAGATCTTATTTAGCAGCACACGGTTTTTGGTTTGGCCACATGACAGATTTTGTCTGGGGCAGACAAGATTATTAAAACACTCACCTGCCAGATAAAGTAGGACTAACACGGAGCTAGTTCATTCCTCCTGGCAACCATGTTGCCAAGGCCGTAATGTTAGAAGTTAAAGGGATATTCCGGTGTAAGTTTAATCCATGGTCTAACACACCTTGACACCGAGTACGACCCCCCTCGAGAGATAAAGTTTGCAGACTGCTAGCTTACGTAGAGATAAACAAAACTCATCTCTCCAGCTACAGGCTCATTGTGGGGAAGCCCTGTGAGTCGATTACCGAGTGCAGTGGAGTCCCGCAGCTCAGTGAATATCATTACTGCGGCACTCTACAGCACTCGGCTTCCCCACAACAAGGAGGCTTCTCTGGTGGTGAGATTTGTTTATCTTTTCCAACAAAACCGGTGACAATATCAAATGTTTGTTGCCTCGAAATATGTGCTGGGACCCTGTTTCTAATGTTGCTGAAGTTTGGTGCTGTTCTGAGCATTAATTGTGGCTTTTTGATGGCGATTTATACTTGGATCCATTTACAGCAGCATATTGTTGTTGTGCGGTCGTTTCTGAGGATGCTAAAACTACATAAGCTAGCGGTCCATAAACTTTATCTCTCGAGGGGGGGTCGTACTACGTGTCAAGGTGTGTTAGACTATGGATTAAACCGACACCGAAATATCCCTTTAATATTTCAATACAATAAATTGCAACAGTCAAAAACTGTCTTATTTGGAATGCATGTTTGTCAGCTGATGAAAATACAATGCTGCTAAATGTACCTCAACATTTGTCAAAACAGCATAAAAGGGACAATCTCTCTTACAGTCTCTCAGAGGATCAGAGAAGGTCTGCACCCACCTTACAAAAGCAAAAGGATTTGTTTTAAACTTGACAGTGATGAAGCAAAAATACAGCAAAAAAGTGGTAATTCCCTGAAACCTGGACCCGCTCTCTATTTTAAATAGATTTAAATAAACTTAATATAACATTCAAAGAATGAAACTTAACTTGAAACAACCATTTATATAAACAGTAAGATTTTATCCACCTTAGGAGGACATTCTGCTAATTCTCCTCCAACATGGTCTCCCTCTCAGTAAAAGGCAAGATGATGATTAATCTGAAGTTAATGGCTGTAATTTAGTGATGAAAAGAACCAGCTGAGGTCATTATTCAGTTTCTATGGTGGAAGAAAGCCTCTCCAAGGATCCCCATGGCTATGTGACACCATCCTTCCATCCTTTTCTCTTTTAATTTCTTATTGCCTTCCTTTTCTTTACTCCCACTGAGGACTTCCCTGCTGCTTGGCATATTTACGTGCCACTTTGCTTTGGTGAGACACGGTAGGGAAAAACAGAGTCGTTGTCAATGGATTGTGATCAGATGTAAATTCCACAGGAGGGGATTAATCATTGTCATTTGGTAAATGTAAAAGGAAAAGCATAGGAAAACCATTAAAGGAAAGACAAAAGAGGGAAGGCTATTTATGGGCTGATAACAGGAAAGTTTATCAGCTCATGTCCATTAATGAAATTATAGCCAGTAAACAGAGATGATAATACAAAGCCAAATCGCATTCACTGGCTTAACAAGCACAGCATCTATGCACTCTGATACAGTAGGTAGTGCACCTTTAAAGTTGGTTTGCAATCTCAGACAGGAAGGAAATGTGAAGAAGAAGAAGAAGAAGAAGAAGAAGAAGAAGAAGAAGAAGTATGTAGAAATAGTGCACACACTGAGTATTATTATAAAATTATTACCTTACTTTAGATAAGATAAGACAAGATAAAACATTTCGATTTTGGAGACACTTTAGTGCAGGTGGGCTGCTACAATGTGACATTACCCCAAAGAAAATAATTGGATTGAGTCTGTTAAATGGATCATAAGAAAATTTCTCATTCTGTGAACCAAAGGCTTAGGTCATCTACGTATCATATAATCTTTCAGTAATGCGCCATCAGTCACTATTTACGATTGAATTTGGAGCAAAACGTACATTTATTCAACCTTGCAGTGATAATAACTCATAGTTTCCTCTCTTGAGATCTTCACAGCACAAATAGTACACAAAAAACCCAACCAAGACAACCGTTTCTCACTGTTGCTAACCAGCGTCCACAAAAGGAAAAAGAAAGTTTCTCCTGTGCAACCCAAAGCATCTCTGCCAAACCCTGATTGGATGTCCTCTCATTGTGCTATCAAGTACAGTAATAGCTGGTGGGCTCGTTTCAACACATTGGAAATATTCAGAGGCTATTTACAGCATTTAGAAAGAACATTTCTATTTAGCAAAATTAGCATGAGCTCACTGGGAACTTATGGAAGGAGTGAAAGTAGATCAGCGCCTGGGTAGAAAAGAGTGACTCACTCCTGCAGTGTAGTAACACAGCATTAAGATGATCCATCGACACAAACAAATAGAATGACTTTAACCTGTTTAGGGGGAAAGTGCAGTCAAGGAGAAACATGACGTGGCAAATCTGTAACAATGTCTGGAATTTGTTTACTACTCAAAATTAAATAATCTGATTCCCCTGTAATAATATTAGGAGCAGGGAAACTTATGTAGTCTACTCTTCTGGCAACTTCTCTCCAATTTATTGACTCAATAGAAATATCTGTATGAATATCTGTCTAGGAAAAATGATCTGATATGTGTATGCCATAAAATAAAATCCTATTAAAATATGACTGGAGTTTTAGATAAATCACTGGGCTCTAAAATGACTGAGAAATAAGGTTAATGTATAATAATAACAGAAAAAACACTTCATGCTAATGCTGCTATTATTAGGCTCCTTATCCCAGTGACATGAGCTTTAATTAATAACTCTCATGCTGTGCCTGTTGATGCCAAAGGTTATCATTTCCAGGCCCTTGGTGAAAGTCTCTCTGTGTCAGTTTTACATAAATAATACTAACAGTGTAAAAAAAAAACATCAGTTATCTGAGGACACCTGTGACTGTGTTAGGAACAACATAGGAGGTCTAGCTTCACAGAGACAAAACATAAATTCTGCATTCAGGTGATCCACATTATAAAGGCCCTTATCTTTTAGGTTTTCCGCTCTGAGCTACTGTAGGAACATGGTCTATGGCTCATTCTAAGGTAAGGAAACACAATCATTCTTAGTTACAGGTGATAATAAACTAATGATAATAAACTATAATAATTATAATATTATATTCCATTTCTGCCCCTAATTTTTCTATGGTCTAGCTGGAGAGAAACTGGTTGGAAATAGTTATGTGTGTGAAAACCATCCACTATAACAAAAAAGGTTTGTTTTCAGTTTTGTTAGTGCGTTTGTTAGATAATCCACCAGGATCTGAAACGGTTTTAGTTGAAGAAGAGGGATGATTGTCTAAACACATAAAGGAAATTTAACAAGATCCATCTGATGCTCCCTCACTCATTTCGCTATGCACTACTACTGCCACAAAAGTATTCTTATTCAAGCTATTGTTGTTCAAGCTAATGTTTAACATTTAGCCATCATTTTTCAAATCATCAACCATCCACACCTTTCTCAGGAAAAATGAATATATTAACCAATTCACGATCTCTTGAAAATATAAAGCAGCTTTTGGTGTTGGTTATGTAAGTACAAAATATAGGTCAGAATAAAATCAATAAATAAAAAAGACCCTCATTCTCAGACACTGAACTTTACATATGATCTGAGAAACAATGAAAACCCTCCCTTTCCTGGCTGGAAAGGACGTTGTGTCAGCAAGATGGACTCAGACTTCAAAGTTTCCCAAGTGTGAGAGGAAGAAAAGAGGAAATGAAGAGATTTTTCAGGGCTGCTCTCTCATCTCACATTACATGAGAGAGTGAGAGGCGACTAAAATGCAGTTTCTGCTACATTTAATGATAACTGTCTCATCTTGTTCTATACCCACATTTTATATTCAGACGCTCTGATGCTTTAATCCAGAGGCACTAGCCAGCCATCATTTTACTCAAGGGTACCTTCATGTTGCAAGTGAGAAAATTAAATCTCTAACCTTCTTTGAACTCAGTTACCCTGTCACAGGCTTCTGTGCATTGAACCCTCACTTGGTTTGAGATGTAATCCTTGAATAAAACAAATATTCCATCTTTTTATTACATCACAGCAAAAGTGTTAAACTGAACCCACGAGGGCTTTCTTATTTTACCCCACTAACTCAACACTAACGGGAGCTCCAGCCGCTGATTTCACACAACACCAAATCACAGCTGTGGCTCTCTGGTTTTTGATTAAGGCAACTGCAAGGGAAAACAAGTTGAACAGAGAGGGTGAGTGAGGAGAGAAAAATAACATTTAGCCTTTACATTGGGGGAAAAAAGTTCAACACTGTACAGACCCCAAGAGCCCTCCGGTGCCTGACTTTCCGCAGGACCACCTAAAATGCAGCTCTACAGTCCCAGAAAGCTCTGAGAAAACTCAGGGGTTTTCTTTAATGGACAACGCCCTTGCCATGTGCTCATCAGGTTCAGCTTCTCTCTGAGCAGGGAATGTTCACACAGGTTTGGTGTGGCCGTGGCCGGACTGTACATAGGTATGTACACATGATTTGCTTACAGTCAATCAAAGTTGTGCACTGGATGGATTCTGCTTATGTCCAACAGCCTCTCTCATCTAAGGGCTCAGTACGATGTGTCAATGTGAAGCCAAAGTAATGTGACTGGTCTTTCACATGACTATAACAAGATACTGCATATCATCCCTGCACTTCTTTTCTTAGCAGAATAGGTCTGTGTTTACACTGTGCAGATGGCTAATCTAACGCGTCTCCGCACTCTCACCAAGCCGGGTCCAAGACTAACATTATGAAATGAGCGGCACAAATTACTATCAAAATAGAGGGCTGCTTTAAAATAAACCCAGCTGATTTTACATTTACTGAAGTATTAGTTCATCTGAGCCCCCTTCCACATTTTTTCAACCACAATCTCTCTTTTTCTTTTCTTCACCTTTTCAGTGAAAAATCAAATGTAAACAACTGACCAGAGTCTGTATTATTTCTGGTGAATGGCTGAGGTAATGTTTCCTTTTCTCAGAAGATCAAACGGTTAACGTAAGTGCACTGCCTGTTGGATAATATGCACAAGCTGCAAGCATCCTGACATATAATGTAATAAAGGTTTGTAGCGTCTAAATCGTTGTTTTACATGCAAGCAATTTAGCTCGCCATTAGTGCAATGATAAAATAAAGCTGTCATTGCTTTTCGGGACAACGTCTTTTTCAGTTGGGGCAAAAAGCGATCACAGCTTTTACGAAACTTTACTTTACTGTGTAGTAAAAAGAAACTGATTTGCTTGAATATAGACATTTATGATGACTGCTCATTTGACAGACTTTTCACAAGCTCATAAGGATGATAATGAGAAGCTGAGGCAGATTTATTTCTTTGAACTGCCTCACCTGAGCTTGGATTCTTTCCCTTTTCCATTGTCTGAAATGGGTCGACACTCATGCAGTACAAGCAATTTTATATTCTGCTTTTTCGTGTACTGGGACTTTGTGTTTCACAATCTGCCGGTACTCTTTTCTGCCCTCTCCATATCATGCCATGCAAGGACACACAGGAGGCTGAATCTCTGGTAAGTGCCCAGAAATGCTGACTCCTCCCTTCCATGTTAACCTATTGGGCTGTTCAGACAAAGACAGAAAATGTACTGATACTGTTTTTATGTAGATATTCCTCATGTTGCCAGTTGAGTCTAAACAGAGAGCAAGAGAGACATTTTATGTTGCAGGATATGCGTAACTCAAAGGAACGACTGTGATTGATTCGCATATCTATATAAGAGGCTCAAGTCATATAGCAGATGCATTTAGACAAGTGATTAAACACTTTCCCCAGCTACGGAACAGGGTTCACATAATCTCTCTAGCATGTTCAAATGCATTGAATTTCAGCTGATTAAAGGTGATATTCAACTTTAAAATGACTACTATTTAAATTGCTAAAAATACATACTGGCACAGTTAAGTGGAACGTTATTTTGGGATACAGAAAGCTAAAAAATACAACAAATTGAATTCATACTTTCCATTTTTGCTCTGCTGCCATGGATAAGAAAACCAGGAACCCAGACCATGACTGAAGTGGAAGGGTATCATATAACCGAACTGTCTGCTTTACAAATGAAGCTTTGTGTGTTTGCATGTTGCTCAGTTACAGAACAGCAGGGCCAGCGAGTCCTGCGCAAGGCAGTTGGAATATGGTCACATTTTTGCGCAAAGAAAAAGAAACATTTTGCAAAGTGCAGACCCCCTTTGCTTGGTGGAAAATGTGTAGCAACTGCCATAATCACGCTCTAAAAATAAATGTATGTCAATCCTTGAAATTATTGCTGTTGGACATCTTCTGGTTTTTTGATAAATGGAAGTGGTGGCGCCTAAGGAAATGGTGAAGGGAAGTGGGTTATACTTCACTATAAGTCACCTTTTTTTGTGTAGTAACTCTCACCATAACACTAACACAAATGCATTTTTGGTGTTGATCTGTTGGTGGGGTCATTATGTAGGAATTTTTAATTATGTAAAAGACCAAAGTGGCATCATGGGAAAATGAACAACTGGATAATTTGGGCAATGGCCCTTGTTTGTCTGGTTGAGAGGAACTGAAAATCACAGCAGATGTTCAAACTGGAATACCTGATATGAGTTCATCTGTCCAAAGCATCACAGGAAACAGTGCAGAATCGTGCAAAAATAATTCAGTTAATAATTATCAAAATAATTACAATACCTTTGTTTCTGCAATGGACCAGGTCTTTGTGTATATTTACTGTTTTCAGTGCTGCCATATATGTTTTTTCTTGGTTTGGATGTTCATCATAAATGTCATCATCTGTACCCATGACAGAGATGAAATTTAATATTGGTGTTAGGATGAAATACATAATAACTGGGCAGACATGGAGGTGACATAATGCATCAGTTCAGTGGGCTGGAATAATACAAATTATCTAAAAGGAAATAGTTATGTAATGCAATTGATGTTATCCCTTTAATTAGCAGTATTTAGCTAGAAGGTCTCCATCAGATTGAATCGAAAAACATATAATGATCCTCTCTTTGATTAAACTGCAACTCTGTATCTTTTAAATTAAATACACATTTTTTATATATATTAACATGTAAAAATGAACTTCACCTTGAATTGAAAACACTCATTATTGGCAGTCATCTTAACACCCAATGGTTGGTTGGACTCCCCATCTCTCTCTCTCTCTCTCTCTCTCTCTCTCTCTCATCTCTGTGCATTTCTTTCTGTATCTCACTGTAAGGATCTCACTTTCTCTCTGTCTCACTCTATCTATTCTGGTCCATCTCTGTCTCTAAAGTAATTGCCAGCTGTATGGATCCAGACTCTGCTATGGTAACAGCCGGAATAAAGCCCAGTGTTAAAATCATTATGGATTCAAGCTGATGAGGCTCTCAGTGATACTTCCACTCGGGAGGCATTCCAGGTGTACTGCCACTCCCTTGGAAATGTTTACTATAGCCGCATCCCAACATCTTATTGCATGCTCTTCTTCTGTTTGTTGTATTATCCAGAAGCTCAATGTTTGGTCATTGTTGGACGGCATCATATGTATGTGGTGAGGGGGAGTTCACGTTCACGTCAAGTCTTTACAAGGCTGGCATGTGTGCTGTTACTGTTGAGCAAAGATAAAAATTCAAATTGACATTTTGATTTTCCACCTATTTGATTAGCCAGATTTCCATTCAACTGCGGCTCAAATTTCAATTGAATATCCAGGAAACTGGCAAAACAAAATGATGTGCAAATGTGCATATATATCCACTACTCTGTGTGAATATTAACAGTCGGTTTATTGATTGGCGGCACTAATTCTCTCATTAGGTTCATGCCAGAAATAGGATTTGCAGTCAAAAAGAGTAGCTGTCATTTTTTAAATAATGGAAAATGTGATGGAGGTATGGCATTTCTTTCATGCATTAATTTGAGGAATCATAGTTCTCCTCATAGCTGATGTTTTTGTCCCTTCAGTGGAGCTGAAACTCCTTAGTCGAGGGTAAAAACTTTGTTGCATTATTTCAAGCTTGTTTCGATTTTTTTGTTTTCTCGATCAGGTTTAATTTTATACACAAATTGAAAATGTACATAAAAAAGACTCAAACTCAACTCTTGATTTGAGAGTGACTGGCCTCCAGGACTTATATTTCATTCCTGTGTACAACCTCGACATGTCACCATGTGTGTAGTCCAATTTAAGCATTTCTGAAAGAAAATTTTAAAAAGTCTCACTGTGCTGTCTTCCTAGAGCTCTCATAATTCATCATTGGAGATGACATGATTCTGGAGATTTAAGGGCAGTCAAATCATATATCCTACCTTCAGTCAAACGTTTTGAAAAATGTGTGCAAACAGCATGACCGAGTGTAATTATTCTGTCTTAATCTTAAGTCTTACTAACACTTGACTTCCTGTGTTTGTTGAAAATCATCCAACAGCAGCAAACTGAAATCAAGAGTAACACAAATTTATCATCATATTGTAAGGACAGTCTAACAGTAATTTTTGAATGCTGCTAAAGTAAAATGAGAGGGGTATGTTTGTTTCTTCTTTAAAAGGCAACACTGTAAAGACAAGGTGGAACTTGTCTCAGTGCCTCACCTTGCTCTTGTGAGCAATATGCTCATATTTTTTTCTTGACATGTACTTTTTAAATTAATTTTAGCAGTTAATTTTTTTTAAGTTTTCAGAATTGTTTTATATGGCAATAATCTTATAAGAAGTCACAATAGGTACAGGGTGTTGTCTCTTTTTCTGGGTGTTGGGTAGGAATAGGACAAAAAGAAAACATGGAAATCACTCAAAAATGAAATCCTCTGACATGCTGTGATAATTTTCTGTATATTTTTATGTTTTTTTGTTTGTTTGTTTGCTTTGTTTTTTCTTTTCAACTAAAAAGTTGGCCTCCCTTGATATCATGTTTAGTCCTTAAGCTGGGCAGCTTCTGGTGGCGCCGTCTACAGTTATCTAGTTCAGTTGCTCCTTGTGACCCTTCCACCCCCCATGGCAAAACATAGCCCTGCCCCCATGGGGGGGGGCATTACATCATTCTAGCTTAAGGCCACGGTAAGTTTGGATGTGTACGCTGTGTCAGACTGACATCATGCCAGACTTTCATCCGCCTGGTAGCAATGGTTCTGCCCTCCTCCCATCGACCCCCCACACTCCTGTCCTCCTCTCCAACCTGATTGCTTTCTTCTTGGACTCGGAGGCTTCCATCTGTCAGCAATCATCTGCCCTTCAAACCCTGGCCTGGGCCATTGTTAGCCAATTGGCCCCACCTGCCAGTAATCTTCCCCATAAGGCAGCGGCGCTTGTTCCGAATCAGGTCCGCCATTTGTTTCCCCTCCGATGCTAATCACCTGTTTGTTGTGAAAGTCCCATTCCCACTACAGTACATGTCAGGAGACACTGTGCCGCTGTATTTACGAGGGAGATCAAACAGTGTAATGATGTGGACCACGATGGAGACCGCTTGAGCTGAACTGACTCCAACTTGACCACCCGATAAAAAAGATAGCTTCCTAATGGTAGAAAGTGCACTGCACAGCATTTTCTTCCCACTGTGAACACAATAAAACTTGATGTTGTTTTATTTTACATATCACAGTCTGGCAGATTATAATAAACATTTACAGGTCCATGCCAAATTGAGAATCTTTAGTGGTCAAAGTTCAGCACTGGCATGTTAGACCAAAACAAACTGGCATGTCGGTCACACTTCCCCTCTCCTTTTGGGCCCCACGCACCCCGCCCTCTCTACCTCTGCCAGTGATGCAAATGCAGTCTTCACTCCAGTGTTCATCCACAACAGTGGCTTAAGTCGGAACTCACACAGCCCTGATCACTTTTGTCCATATACAAGTTGGTCCAATGGCTCAGAGAGGACGTGCACTAACACGCACATGAGGTCTGATGGGCCATCCAAAACAAAAAATAGAGAGGGTAATGATAATTATATAAATAATAAATAATATAAATAACACACAGAGGCAACGTCACTCTCTAATCTATCTTTACATAGCAAATAGTTGTTTCCTGACTTGTTAAGAGAGGCTGAATGTTGTATATTGGGCCTCCAAAGTAAAAGCCTTATTAAATCACCTTAACAGTCAGTACTTAGTCATTCTGAGCCTGCATCTGGGTTAAAGAATTTTGGGCTAATCAATAAAGCAATGTAGAGTAAGCACATTACTATAATGTAATTAAGAAAAGACACAAAAGGAGGCTGCTGGACATGCACTTATAAATTAAATGATACTGGCAGAAAGAAATCTGTTCAATTACATTAAATTCACAAAAAAAGCAAATGTCTGACTACAAGCAAGGTTACATAAAGCAAAATTAAATTTAAGATCCAGATCACTTTCATTATATGCATTATATCATCTATAATTCTGTAAGTTCATCTTTGGCTATGTATCAGAATTTCTATCTGAAAATGTATACTGCCTCCCTACTTAACACATTCACTTAAAAAAGAAAGACAAAGAGAGGAATATAATAATAATTTTAAAAAAAAAAAAAACATATAAAGTTACTGAATTTATAATAATCTCAATTCCATTTCCCACAGTTATTCCATACTGGGAATCTATTTTGAGCAGTTGAATTACCACAGTGTGTTTCATACAGCGCAAATTAATGCTGCATGCAAAGAAGCACTTCTCCCTCTACCCCAAAACCCACAGGTATTGGGCTTGGATATCCCGCTTGGCTTAAGAGGAACCAGCAGAACTGTGCTCTCAAAGGCTTACGTCATTAAATGAGCACCAACTGAGGTGCAGCTTGTGGCTGTCTATATCATGGACGAAGTGGTGTTATGAGTTTAAGCTATGTTGTTTATAAAGACAGAGGTTTGTGATCAGCTTTAAAGGAAATTACCGTTTACCATCTTTTGCCTATGAATGTGTTCAAAGAGGGAAAAGGAGAGCATTGTAGGGACTATTAGCTGGTCTCAAAATCTGAAATTGAGTTGTGTAAATGTGGATGTTTAGAGTCTAATTCCCAAATTCCTATTAAATTAATTGCTCTCATCTACATTTCTATGATGGAGAAGTTATGTCAAATACCTTAATAGACCTAACACTAGACACCTTGACCAAAAACAGTGTTATACTCCTTCTAATTAGGTGTACACCCAACTAATTTCAGAGAACAAAGAACTGTATGTCATTAGCCTATTATCAACACAAAGGGCTGCTGACGTACATCTGTTTTTCTTTTTCTTTATGGAATCACTCATTTCACATACGCTCTACCATGACATTGTTGTGCTCACAAACTTTGTAGTCCAGCCCATATCTGAAGGTTTTGACTTTCCCACATTTAACAATAAAAACCTACTCATTTCTGTTCTTTGGTGAACATGGTCAGCCTGATGCCAAACAAGTAAAGCCCCAAATAATGAGGAAAGTCTATTCGTAAAACTCGCTAAGCATCTGGGAGTGGTTGTGTAGGACGATGCATCATCAAGGGGTCCTTGGCATGGCTTGTCTACGGTGGAAACACATTCTTTCCAAAATCCAGAACAAAAACCAAACAAAACAAGTGCTCCAGCAGCACTAAAGGCTCACTGGGAAACACCACAATAAACAATTGCCTCATGTGCATTAGCACATTGAGCAGCTCACTGTTAACAGCATGACCAGAAAGGTCTCGAGTTTTACAGGTACAGCCGTCTTGATTTGGAAAGTGGCAAATGCCACAACGGGGAGCAGCATTTCTTGAGAGGAAATTAACCTTGATCTTATTCAAATGTTTTGGTAAATTAATCTTAACGGCTTAATGTGTGCTTGCTTCCTTCACTGCTGGAAAAACTAAGCAGGCTTAAAGTATCCATAATGAAATGGTGTCTGACTTTTATCAGTTTAATAAAAGTCTGTTAAATCCTCTCTACGAGGAATGAAATGGTTTGCATCCTATTCAACTAGATGATTCCTGAGATTTAGAGGGTATTTATGGGATCAGGGGATGTATTTAAAGTCCTCTTTGGGAACACTGTGATTAATTTGGAGTAATACATAACATTAGTGCATTAAACCTTATTTATCCTGGTAAGTTCATACAAGTGGTCTGTGAAAGAGTCTGTGAATGTATTTAATCAAGAAACATGCACATGTGGATGTGAGTTCCATGATGTATTGTCAGCCACTGAGTGAATCTACTAAAGCAGTTAACAATGCTTTGCTCAAGGACAATTTAGTAAGCCATAAAAAATACGCCTCTGCTCTGATTTTCCTAGTAGTTTCATGAAACTGACACATGACCTTTAATGTTACAAGCTGTCTCTTTGGTCTATCCTTTCGATAAATGTGATCACTGATCAGACAAGTCAAATGTTTTGTTCTGCTTGTATTTTCCTGTATCTACAGTCTGTCACAATCTGTTTATGTTTATGTGAGAAATCAGATTGGTTGGCTCTAACTATCTGTTGAATAATCCTTAGTTTATCACAAGTCTTTTTCTTAGACGGTTAATAAATTCCATTCAGGAACTCAGTTAGCAGATGCCCGATGCTATCAAATCCATGTGTATATGTGGAGTTTTTTGTTTTGTTTTGTTTTGTTTTTTTCTTCAGACAATGGATCCAATCATTATCAAAAGACAGTGTTTTTACATTAATTACACTGACTCTGATGGGCCGCAAATATCTAATTTGCCTTGCCATAGTTTCATAATGAGATTTTTTTAACATCTTTATAGCATTAAAGCAATGGATTGATATTGACTGTTGGCTTTAGGATTAGTTAACATTGGATAACCAAATGTGTATAGTATAATTAATTATTAGGACTGGACTAACTGCTAGGCAGCAGAGTCAGAGCTCAGTGTTACATTTTTTATAATTTTCCACTTTATATTTTTTATTATATATTTTCTAGCTTATATTAATGATAATTTTGCCTCTTAATTTTTATCTCAAAGTGCACCACATTGATCCAAGGCCAAACTCCTGTGCAAAACACTTAAAGATATTACAGAGATAAATTCCAAAATGTTATGCATAACCATTTTGGAAAACATTTTCCTTGTAATATATGAGTGTGGTTTCTCTAAAATATAGTGGATCTGACTGCAAAATGAGAAATAGCACTACAATCACTGTATGTTGCAATCGTTTTATAATGACAGATAGCATTTTAGGGTTAGTTATTTTTATAGAAAATTGAATTTCCTTTTACAAAACCCAGTGCTTCAGGGATCGGAATAACTAACCGTTGCTGGTCTGATAGAAAAATAAAGAAAAACCCAAATTGGTTTCAACAAATCAAATGAAGCAGCACATGTGTGCGTCATCACAAGACGAGTGCTAATTGTCGGCACATCCCTTAAAATAAGATATTGCCGTTGGAAGCTATACAACAAAAGACCCCATAAGCCCCGAGGAAGTGGAGCAAGCAGATAACAACCATATAGCTCCAAAAGCTTTGTCCTCCCCTCCAGTCTGCTCACACCCAGGACCTTCTGACTTTGTACTACGGATGGTCACATAGTGAGTGTGAGGGTGGGACAAGTAATTCACTGCCTTTATCATGAGCTGCCATACTGCAATCTTAAAGATACACTTATCAAAGGGCTGGAGAAAGTAAACCCCTGTCAGTCTTGTAAAGAGAAAAAAGGGCCAAAAATAGAACTGTTCCTTGTCAAGAAAAACAATACGTTGTGATGTATCACACATTAAGCAGCATGTAACAGTTCATGTGGACTTTTGCTGCTGTTGTTTCATACTTAGCAGTCTGCTAATTCTGAACCAGGAATATAAGCCTTTTCACAGTGTTTTTTTGTTGTTATTTGAATATCAATGTTAGAATTCAAATTTGTCTTGCAAATTGATTTTAGATATCGTCTCCCTTTTTCTGTAGTTCGGCTTCACACTATTTATAGAAGCATCATTAGATTTAAGAGCTTCTTTGCCACACAGCCTCTTCCAGTCTCACAACAATCAGCTTTTTCCATGTGTTTTGTTCAAATTTCCGACACTCTTTATGGTTACCCTTAATGACCTGATTATTTGTCTTCGCATATCAAAAACACATTTCGACCCAACAAATTCTTTCCCTTGGAAGCCAAAGGGTGATTCCATTAAGGCTGCTTCTAATCTCAGATGGGTTATTAAGAAAGAAAGTGCTGGTATCAATTAAAAAGCACTACAGACTTCACACCAAGGGGAATGTGCTTTGATGTAGCTACTTATCACGGGGAACTTGTAACTCGTGCCCATTCTTTATGTTGTTAAACTATCTCACGCTTATAGTAAGCTACCCAAGCCTGAAAGTGACCGTATCCTCTGTATACAAAATGTATAGTATACAAAGAGACAGTTCAGCCCACATACAGGCTGACAGATTTCACCACACAGGCAGCAGCAGGATACAGCTATTTCCATGTGCTGCAACCAATGAACCAATAAAGAGGCATGTATTTTCTGAAGTCCTCCATAAAAGACATCAATTAAAAGCATGAATCATTATTTCCTCAATGCCACTGCTGCCCATTAAAGACAGGGATGGAGACAAAGAGGCCTCCACAGCTGGCAGGAAGCAAACTGATAAAACCAACATGGCAACCCAGAGTGTCTGAAAGCCACCAGGCTTCACTGTGCATAGCACCTCAGGTCCGAGTCCTGTTGGGACAGATCTATGAAAGCCTGCCAAGTTCGATAACCACTATGTATGTATTATTCACTGCTGACAAGGAAACACAGGAAATCTTAGACACTGAATCCACCACAGGCATTGAGGTTTGTGTTATAAAGCTGAATGGGGGGTAATGTGAATGATAAGATATTGTATTATTCACTAGCCTGTCTGATGAGTCTTCATAGCTCCATAAATCTTTATGTGGATCCAGACATTACATCAAAGAAAGGTCAGTGGGTTCTCTTACACACTGTACATTGAGCATTTTCTGTTAACTATGAGAGGAAAACACTAAGAGGCTTTGGTTCTGGTCAATTTGATTTCCATGCAAATTTGAATTCCTTGCATGTAAATCATGGGCAACCCCGAGCTAGACTGAATTACAACAACTGTCCAAAAAACAAACACAGTTAAACAGAAACCATTTGCAGGGGGAAAAACGGAATCCCCTGTTAAATGAACTAAACTGCTGACTCTATAATAAACAAATAGCAGGTAAGAGCCAAACATTGCACGAAGGTGCCTGGAAAGAATGCTAACATTTAACAAACTGCAGTGTGTGTGTGTGTGTGTGTGTGTGTGTGTGTGTGTGTGCACGCACGAGCACGTGCATGTGTGCGTGTGTGTGTGTGTCTTTTTTTTTCATTTCACAGCAACATTCCCATATCTAAAGTAAGTGCCACTGGAACATGTAAACACAGAGCAGTGGAAGCCTCTCAAATGCCACCAGATCTGGAGAAGTATAGGAGGAATTGCAGGGAGGGGTTGTTTTTACGTACCAGAAATGGAAAATCCAGCAAGGAGGCACCCCTTGTCGAGGGCCATAATGACCAAAGAGCAGTTGTTGTATATTTTGGGGGGCTGCTGGAAACGTGTAGGCAAGGAAATCCCCAGTTGATTTCAGATTGAAAATACTTCCTGAGATGCTATTTCAGTGATGGAATATATAAAGGCAGATATCCAGGCCTACTGGTAGTGATCAAAATGGGAGATACTTACCAAAAAACTGCTGTATGGCAGTTCTGTCTCCAGAAACATGTTGTTGTTGGAGGTATACATAACTGCAAACTACAGATACATTCAAATTTGTACTTGTCATACGTGACTGTATTGAAAGTTTTGTACAATACATGTTGTTGTTGTATCATGCTCACATTGCATGTTAAATAGATGACTTCCATGTCCAAACAAGGAGTTACAGTAGGGCAAGTAAACTGTTTTAACACTTATGTGAAACAAACAGACAATATTGACGAGACATCAAGACATTTCCAGCCTTGTATGTGGTGACAAATCCAGGTATTTCAATCCAAAACATGATCTTTTCCTAACCCTAACCAAGTGTTTTTTATGCCTTAACCTGACTAGACTATAAGCACAGGGTTGTCACAACATAATGAATCCTAAAGAAATCATAACAACATATTGTTAAATTCATATCATTGCTTCTGGTGATCAGTTTGATTAAGGATAAAGGTCACCAGAGTGAAGGCCCTCCTCATACCAAACCTAAAATAGTAAAATGTTTAGCTTGTTTAGGAGACTGCCATTCAGATCCTAAATAAAGAACCCATTCATGACCACAGAAAGCAAATATAACCTACATACTGCCAAGCTTGGGGTTAAATCCTACATCTTGCCCCAGCAGGAACCCGATATCTACACATCACCTAGACATGTCATCACCTGTTAGTATCCATATCTAAAGTATACATTTGGTATAATTTAGTTTCCTTTGTCATTGATTCTGCGACCCAAGTTGGGTAATATTTTTCATGATAAAGAGCTGAATGTCGGCAATGGTAGGTAATGCAAGGAAAGCCTGGGTGTGATTATGACTGAGCCTTAAAATAGACCTGTTACCTTAGAATGAATGAAATACATAGTGCGATATGTTAATTCCATACGTGAAGGAAAAAGATTCCACATATGAGCCATGTTAGTTTAATATATTGCATTTCAGAAAAACTACATCAGAGGGTCTACTGAAATATATGTAATCATACTGGTCTGACTATAGTGGCACACAGTATACAAACAGAGAACGTAACTTGTGTAAGCTAATTTTACAAAGATGGCTTTTGAAGTTGGAACTGAAAATCCACTTTTGAGTCGAAACTTTGTGAGATTTGGATTTCTTATGAATTGAAAAAAAATGCTACATATCTGTTTTTGTTTAACAGAAAGCATTTTTTGCATAATTCAAAATTGTGCTTACTTTTTCCATCTTACATTTAACTGGTCCTATTAGCATAAAGAGCTCCTGGGCGAATGGCTGCAAACAATGTCACTAATATGATGCAGACAAGAGAAAATGTAGAGAATCTAGCATGTCCTGCAGCTCTGCAGAATTAAAGTAACAGTGACAGTGAGTGTTCCATTGTGTAAGTTTACTTAATGAAATCATGCAGGTGCATATGCATAGGTGGTACTATCTCTACAGTGTGGGAAGGGTTGATTCTGATGTCCAGAGATTCTGAAGTGAAAATAATATTAATTTTCTACTGACTTGTAGAGTACTTCCATGGCTTGAACGTGCATGAAATTCTCCAGGTTTAGGCCTCAGTAAACAAAAGATGATTAAGTATTGAAAAAGTTTACACAAAAGGTGACCATTACTGAGGTCATTTTGGTAAGAAACATCCAATCGCCAAGCTCAAAATTCTGTTGTGTGCACTGCTGACAGCGAGCAATAGCTAAAGTTTTAGTTTTGCATAAAGCTGATAATAAATCAGTTTAAGCAATTCATTTCTGGTTTTCAGGGATATTTTGGGGTTATTTGACAGCAATAGTATGGTGTTTTAAACTCAGTTGCACCTTACAAAATTATCTGCTGCTCTGATACGCAATTCTGACTGGCTCCCTCTCCATTGCGGTAGCAGCTGAGGTTTATGGGTATCATCGAGACATCCACCACAAAACTGACAGGAAGAAAATGTTATTTTTCATAAAAAAAAGTTTAAAATAATCAAAACTGATAGCTATAACATTACACTGTCTGCAAGACTCACATGTGTCTCTGTTGTGGAAAATGTGGAATATATTTGAAAGAAATTTTCACAGTAGTACAAATACTTCCCAAATTAGCATCTACTCCCACTTCGCCATCTAGAAATATTTTTCATAATTATGACATTTATATAACAGCATTAAAGATAAGGATATCAGTATGTTTACAGAAATAAAATGCTTAAATATAGCAAACTAATTTAAAATAATCCCCTTAATCAAAAACACAAGGGATCACAGACAGATCTATCAGACCTGTTTAAAGCCTGTTTGCATTCAAATGGATAGCAGCCACAGGGAACACTACCTGAGAACTAAGTGAAGGCAGATTGGAAGCTTGACGAGAAATTTCCTACTTCGAAGGTTGCATGGAAGAAATTACTGTGCCCTGTAATGCCTGCAGATCCCGAAGATATTGAAAGACTCTTTGGCCTGATGAGGTTCTTGGATCACACACATGACGCAGACAAGCATGACGGGCTGACCAGTGTGTATGTACCCTCAGTACTTCTGGTAACTAAACGTGAAAAAAAGGCACACACACCACCAAGGGACACAAACAGACATACAGATCACACGAACAGAGGCAGGCTGTTTTCGAATGCGTCATCATTGCACGAGACCATAGGGAAATCTCGGTGAATCAGCACTAATTTTCCTATCAGCAGTAATAATGTGCTCACCACTAACAGTCAGGTCTTACTGAAGTTCCCTCCTGGTAAGTGGCTCAACATGCCTCCAATGTTTTGGTGGCTGAGGTCACATCCTTAAAGGAATTAAAGGCAGGCCCATACCCCCAACTCTGCATTCAAATGCATTGATCTCACATAGCCAAAGGCAAGATTACAAGCTCTTGACAGAAAATGGCACACAGTTTTTTGGGGTTTTTTGTATAAAAGTTTTGGGCCGCAGGTGTAACAGGTGCTGATGAAAAAAAAGATGAAAGCACAAGAGATTTGGATGTAATAACAATTAACTTTTCAGTAATATATATTTTTTCTGTACAGTGCACCAACAATCTAACTGTCACATAGACAACAGTAGTATCAATACTGTCTATAAATTACAGCCAAACCTATTGTTCCCATGCAGTGTGTTTCCTTGTTTTATAATAGCAAAGTGAAAAAAACAAGGAAATCACACTATCTCAGCTACCTTATCAACCACTAGACACATGGACATCTCTCAGAAGGGATCACTTGTGTCTGAACTGATTGTAAAGAATTCTGTAACTAAGTGGTTGTGATTCATGGCATTGCCTCAGGTAAACTGAGGTTAAAGGAAACCTTTTGATGTTCCCTTTTATCTGCTGAAAGGACTTTTCTACAGCATTTACGGGGTTGGATTCTCACACGTCATCCCCTGCTTTCCGAAATTTCCTCCCCTCTCACGGCTGCATGTGCGTTAGATGGACACTAATTTGTGTGAATTACTCTGTAATTAGGCCTATCTCTTATACAGCTACACTCGACGACAGCTGCGTCTTGTTCCAAAGCTAGACACTGACTTGTCCCTTTGAGACAATCGTTTTTCAAATCAGGTAATTAGCCAGATAATTAGGTAATTAGACACATTGTACCTAATTAGCTGCTGTTGTTTAGCCTAATGATATTACTTACAAACACTCTTTAAAGGAAGATAGAGCTACTTACTGAACCTTACTGACCTATAGGTGTTTAGGCCAGCGAATGGGAGTATTCCAGCTGTTGAATAGACTTTGGTGGTTTTACCTCTGCTAGACTTCTTAAATTATGATGGCATCAGTGGGGGATTTACTATACAATTTAAAATGTAACAGCACCAGACAGGGGGAAAAAAATATTCCTCATCCAGACCAACAGATTGTTCTTATTGCTATTTGTTGTACATTAATTTTTGTTAAAAAGCCTCCATGAATAACATACTAACATACTGAATACAAAACATTGCTGTTTAATTGACTTTATATCCAAAGGGGTGTTGCTATTCAATATTGTAAAGTAGGTTTTGCAGTATTTGTTTTGATGACATCTTTCAGCAAATACAAATAGGTAATCTGACTACTGTTCAAATCTAAAATGGAATAGATTTGAATGGGCATGTAAGCGTGTTAAAGCTCAGAGAAAGATGCTACTTCATTTACCAGTTATACTGCTGTGGAGCATGTGCCTGAGAGGTTGTGGTTTTTGCAGACTACATTTTCATCCTCTCTTTACTATACGGGTACGATGACAGTGGTAGTTTAAAGGATAAAGCAATTACTGATCAGTCACCTGAGTGAATTCACTTCGTGAAAACAACCAGCACTGCAATAAAATCTTGAGCTGCTTACTGATCAAAAGTAGACAGTGGCAAAACTCCTCAATTATGAATTTTTGCTTACCTGGGGCTGAGAATTCATATCAATGTTAAGCATATACTCATTGATACGGCACTGACTCAGTGAATGAACACAATTCTAGCGTAATGCAGTGATGTGAATATGCCGTAGCTCACCTTTAACTAATTTGCCCTATCATTTAATGCTTCCTGAACTACCACTTGAGAGTACAACTAATCAATCTTACTGTATGGACATAATACGGTAAGGAAAAGACTATTTATTCTGCCTGAAGAATACAATGGTTTTAAGTTTTCATACAATACTGTAAGCATTTTTTAAACTTTCGTTTGGAGAGGGAATACATTGTAAATGTCTAGTAATGTCATCTCATCCCCTTGCTTTTCTCTGGTTCTATTCTTAGACTGCACTGGGTAACTTCAATGGGCAGCTTTTGGCAACTTTCAAGGTATGCACATGTCATTACCATAAGCAGAAGTCACAGTCTCTCCCCCAGTTGCGAAGACACAAATTTTCTGTGTACATTCCCATGAAAAAACATCTGCTAAAATGGTACAGCACTGCTGTACAGCCAACTGCAAAAATAGATCCAGAAAGTATTCAGCCATAGATTTTAGACAGCTAAAGCCCCAAGAGAAAATGGTCCCAATCCTGGTAATAAAACTTGGATATGTTGCCATTTTGCGTCAGCTCTCTAACAGCTTTGGGAAAAATGATACTCTTTTGGGCTACTTAGTTTCTTACTCGTGATTTGAATTCCAAATATATAGATGAGGGCTCAGACACACCAAACTGAGATCAAAGAGATAATGGCGAAAATGTCACATCGTCTGTGTCTTGGCCAAAAAGCTGCCCTTGAACACACTATGTCAAAGGTAATCCCTCTCCATACCACCAGGTTGTGGACATCTGAAGCTGGCATATAAAAAGAAAGGAGATGGAGGACTTGTGACAGCAGATATGCAGATTGTTGCTTTGATTAATGATATAAAAATATAATACCACTCTCTCTAATATAGCAGTGGAGAAAATGTCTTGTAGACATATGATTGGTAAAGAGGCGGATGCCAAAATAAGTTTAAACTGCAGCAAATGGGTCAAAACATGGTATTACAACAACAGGCTCAGAGGCTTTTCCTTTCTTTTTCCATTTATTTTCTCGGTCATTGGTTCACTAAGATGAACAGCCAATCAAATGGATTTCTCTTGCTAAGTGGCTCTGACACCGTTTCAGAGTGCTCAATTGGCCAAAAGCTGCCAAAAAGGTCCGTCGGTGCATTAATCAACGAATGTCCGTCAGCCTACTGTGTTGGGTCATATATGGTCTTGGATGCCATTGGTCTTTGATGAGTTAATTTCCCATTGGTTATGTCAAAAATAACACTGACTGATCTCTAACTATACTGATCATTATCCCTGCCTTTTCCTTTTCAATATATTTGCTTGTTCCTCCTGGTTTTGCAGTAGTATATAGCTCTACAAAGTGAAAGGGATTATGGCAAATAGAAATATCAGGGAAAGGGCAAAGATGTATTATTGATGATTCCTGCTTTATCATTATACACACAGTCCTAATACAGTTCTTTTTTCTTATTGATTTGTCACATTTAAATACAAAATGTTTATCCTGGTAAACACCAGAATTCTAAAAAAAACAAGTCTACAGGGTCACAGTGTGAAGGAGATGAAGCTGTTTGCCCTGTTTGCCTTATGATTTCGATGACTATCAAAATGTCCAGACTTTTAACCTAAAGAGCTTGTGCAGTTCTAAAGTTAAACAGTTGTCACACAGAATATTGCTGCAATACCATATGTGCAGGTTTCAAGCGACTTCACTCATGGTGGTCCCTTTCCCCACTGAGCAGCCCAAAGTGGTATACATGTTGTTTAGTGATAGCTCCCTGCAGTCCTCTCCTCCGTTGAACACTAATTGCCTGAGAAGTGCAGAGTCAGTATCAAAACAGAAATAAAGTCAGTCTTCTGAACAAGCCTGAAGAAGTCTCTCACACTTGCAAAGACATCAAAGCACACCACAAGTGAAAACAATACTGGGCCTGCTGCCAACTCAGGACGGGCATTTTAACTAATCATTATGAGAGTGCTTGTAATCATCCTTCAATCTAAAGGGGCTTGCTAGTACAGAGCAAGGAGGTCTTGTTACCTTCATCTAGTGAGAAAAGACCCCTGCCAGACTTTCCCTCTTTTTTATCAGGCCTGTAATTTACTCTGAACTCTTGGTACTCAAGTGCAATGGTCACTACACTCTAAAAAATGGAAGAGAAAATCAAGATAACTGGAACAAGTGCTGTTTGCTGATTGCAATTTGAGGGGAGCTCCAGAACAATGTTTGGAGATTTTCTGTCAAAGGAAAATAACTGTAAGAACCAAGTACTTCAGATTTATGATACAAAATGTTGAGATACTCACTGGTTCTTTTTGAAAAAAACACAGTTGAATTATTCATTTTTAGAGTGTAGGTTCCCCACTGACAACACTGAGAAAAAGGTAGGGTATGGAAGCAATTATGGAGCTTTTTTTTTTTTTTTCATTTCAAAGAACTCTATTACATTATCACACTACTTTGAAAGTCTTTATCATTAAGAGTTCAGGGAGTTGAGGATTAGTATTGGATTTTTATTGTCAGTCACTTTCTTATTAGTCTTTTCATCAGCAGATGACTGGGAATGTTTGCTGTTTTTCAACACTGTCCTACTTTAACTACAACTACACCTGAATACACACATGGACAATTTTTGTCACAAGAGTTAACTTTTTCATTATTCAAAGTTTTTAATAGAGCAATATTTCAGTTCTTACATTTTTTATGATGTGTGCTTGACATTTTATCCTGAGATAAGACTGACCGATTTTTCTTTTCTGGGCTGCTTCAATCAGCTATGACCTTTAGACTGCCATTCTGTCTGTTCATTCCAGTTAATTTTGACATTATTTGTAGTTCTTGTCATGAATTTAAGGGTTTTCCTTTTGGTGTTGCCAATGAAGACGCACACTTGAAATTCAGCGCTCTTTTCGTTATGGAAAAATGTTGTTAGATATGACGTCAAATCACGGAGGACACACAAAACAAAAATACAGACTGAAGACTTTAGTTGAGGTCAATGTCTGTTCCTAATTTTGCTGTTTTGCTGGTGATAAATCTTGCAGACCCTACAGGCTCCATCAGATCCCAAGATATAAAAACAAATAAATAATACAGGACAGTATTACTGCCGTGGAAAAGGACACATTAGATAGGATGGATGGATGGATGGATGGATGGATGGATGGATGGCTGGATAGATAGATAGATAGATAGATAGATAGATAGATAGATAGATAGATAGATAGATAGATAGATAGATAGATAGATAGATAGATAGATAGATAGATAGATAGATAGATAGATAGATAGATACACTCTACTAGAATTCTCAGCCGCTACCCCATTAATCAGTTACTTTCTGTCACAACACACTAACAATCTAAAGGGAGTTGTCCACCATTTTCTGGTGTGGCATGGCCTCACATGTTGTGGTTCTGAACCTCATCCTAACTAGAAGGCTGCGAAAGAAGACTGGAGGTCACACACCAATAACCTTCAGCAGCACAGGGTAAATCTCATGTGGCTATGTTACGTTTAGCTGCAGAGGTTGGTGATCTCTCAGAGACAGAGAGTGAATTAGTCAGATTTAGGAGTTCCTCATGTTTCCTACTACAGCCTGCCATTTCCCTAGCTCAGGTCAGCGGTTCCCCGACGACACTGTCAGCCCTAAGGCCATGCCACGCTTTCGTGGTCTGACAGTTTGCCAGAATATCTTCAAGGGCCAACTGCAAGTCATTCTCTCTGGCCTGTTGGCCTTCACAAACTCCACCGTCACCGAAGTTTATGCTTCTCCAACTACATTCTGGTCTGTCAATACCTCCCTGCTGATTCAGTAGTTCCATGGGCTTGCCAAGAACCAAAATACATCCCTCCTTTTTTACAAGCTCTGTTTTCTCCAACTCATCACCAGGTGGTAAACAGCTGGCAGCTCTGTTCCCATCTTCACTGAATGTACAAGCTATGTGACAGCAGATCTTACGGTATGACTAGCTGGTCATCAATCTTGGAGGTGGTGCCGAGGCGTTTTAAGTACTGCACGTAACTACACATAAAAATAGTCTTGTTCAAGTTTGGAATTTCTCCGTTTTACTTCTAAATTTGAGCACTGAATTCCCCTACAACTCTGTAGTTCTGACATGGCAATTTAAAAAAGAATATTGTATAACACTGTCAACAAATAGAAACTGATCATGTCCAAATCAAGTCATGTCCCATAGCTGGCATTACTGGGCTTCAACTTTTGGCCCATTTCACTGACTATATGAGTTGAACTACTATTCCTCCACTTTGACTCAGTGACTTTGCCATAGCCTCTAAAAGCCTCCTTGAGCTGGACCATGATTAGAGGCACCCAATGAATTACTATCAATTTCCATGGTAAAAGAGAACAGGGATATTGACAATGCATGCAAAAGATGTAGTATTGTTAAAGGGACAAATCAGGCTTATGAAAGTGACATTACACATCTTTCCAACTGATGTCATCTTCACACGTGTGACTTGTTTAGCTTGATAGGAAAGCTTTAGTTTGGTTTAATCAGTTGCCTAGTGAAACAACAGGCTTACCTATATTTCACAATGATCTGTTTGGACACTGTATACATCATCTGTCACGACTGTTTACAACACACAATGTTATTAGAAAGCCGATTAAACTTTGTATTATGACAACACCACATTACTTTCCAGACCAAACTTCTAAGTTTCCAGTTTTGAAAGTGTGTTTTCAGTTGTGTTTGCACAAATGTGTGTCTGCATATAACGTTGTGGATAGGGCACTACTGTCAACTATCACAAACTCGATCAAGTTATGTTGATCTTTACGCATACATTCTGGCCACTCAACATCAACAAAAAAAGTTCTATTGAGTGAGAAATCAATTTTATAACTTGCAATGTTTTAAAAGCAACATGGGGATAGCTGTCTTTGAAATCACATTTTATAGTCCATAACAGGTCAGAGTGACCCCAAAAGACACACTGGGTCACCACCAAAGTTGATTTTATTAGCTCCAAATGACAAGGTTTCCATTCACTTGTCTGACTGTCCACATAAAAGCGGTGAGTTGTTAAGATAACCAAAAAAGCTTGTTTTGGAAATAAAACATTTAGTTCCTTGTGTCAGACCTTGGATCAACTTTTAACATGAGTTTTAATCTGGCACTTATGTTACAGTCACATCTTTCACCTGTTCTCTTCTCTCAATTGTTTCATATTTTAAATCATAGCTGGCACATTGGAAGTTCTGACAACACTGAGTTGTGCCTGTCTCCGCTGATTTATTAAAGCATAAAGGCTATATAGAAACAGTTTTGTTTGCACAGAGTTATGGCTACAATGTTCCTCTAACTTGGGAGCTTCATGAAGCAGAGTTGAAAGGTAGCACTGCTGTAGTCAAATACATCCAGCAGACTGATCTCACACTCTAATTTGACAGCTTTTTAAATAAATGCCTTGTTAATAATATAGCAGGTGCTTATACTGTAATGCAGCCAACAGGATGGTTGGTTATACTGTAAGACTGTGGCAATCACTCTGGCTCACTTTTAAAGACATCTGAGGTCACTCTGTCATCAGATGCCGAATGCCATACAGTTTGAGGGCTGGGTGTGCTGGTCATCATGCATACCACTGAATAAGCTGTGATAAAGTGTTCCTCAACCACACACTCACACACACACTTCCTTTTTTAATGACTGTGGATCACTGAAAGATGTGGCCCTTTTAGTGCAAAGCTTCACTCAGGCTTGAAGTAAAAATAGCACTTCAACCTTTCTTCCAGTTTTGTGGGGAAGGAAACGGGCAGTGCTCACCTAATGGCAAGCACAGAGACTGTCGTCATGGGAGTATGAACAGGGAATTTGTGTCACCATTCCCTTCCTGTTGGCTGGGCCTACAGCAGACCTTAAACCCCAAGATAAGAACTTTGAGCAGCCCCAGCTCGACTTTATTACTGCAGCCTAATGTGAAAACCAAAGCCCTTCATGGGCTGGAACTTTGCTTGCTTGTGGTACCCAGGCAGCTAGCCATTTCTCCTCTACCCATCGAATCAACAACAAGTGACAGGAACGGAAGCTTTGACAGCAATTCCTGGAAGGGTCACCAGATGAGACAAATAACAAACCCAAAGCCACACCTCCGCTGGTTCCATAGTGAGTCGGAGGTTTGATTATCTCATAATTTACGTTTTGCTGTTGAAGTACGCCACATCTTTGAGCCATATTGATGAGTCATTAGTTACTCAGCAGATGGCAAGAACTGTAACCATAAACAAAGGCGCGCTGTCTGTGTTGCATTGGTGCGTTGTTTTCTGTCATCAGTGGTGCTAAATAATAGTACAAAAAACCTATTTGAATTAACAGTTTATACATGTTTGTGATTTGTTGTACTTCTACTTCCTGAACAGTGGCAATGGTGACACTAGAAAAATATGAGACTTAACCTTAAAGAAAGCTGCCATGTTTAGCTATTTAAACATGGGAAATGGCAATATACCGCAACACTGCAAAGAACATGAGCAATCCACATTGAAGATAAAGTTAACCCATCTGGTGATATAACCATTCCCTTTCTAAACCATACAGTTTTGTTAAAAATTATAAAGGTTTTTCACATTTAGAGTGAATAGATACAAGGCAGCCGATATTATAAAGCAAGATAAACTACACTTATTCCTAGTGGAGCACATTACATCAACAGGCAGGGCAAATCTAGATCTGATTGACCAGGATTGTTGCCAATTAACTTACAGTATGTGAAAATGAAATCTGGATTTGAGATCACAAGGGGAGTGTCCACTCTACTGGCGACACTAGTCCTGTGTAGACTATCAAGGACAAACATTTAAAGCCAAAGCACATGCCTTCCAAAGGGGAAAATCTGATCAGACCTTCAAGTTTGATTGTTTGCATAATAAGCACTAAAACATACACGGAGGTTTGAGGCCTAATGAAATCTCACTGACATGCTGGCACTTTTAGGTTTTAGTTCATGCTAATCCAATTACTATGCTGGAAAAACTGGCACATGAATCGATTGAGTTCACCCCTCATTTGAAGAAACTAATAGAGTTGTGTTGGAATGACGTATTTTTGTAGGCAAACCCGGACGTTAGCGTCACTCTGGTTCCTTCAACAAAAAGCCTTTTTGAGATGGATTTGAGAATATCACAGAGAATAAATTATGTGGCAAACACAAGTTTATGATACTTACACTTTTGTTAAGCAAGAATATCTGCACGGATGAACACCACTTTTGTGATTTTCAAAATATAAAAGTGAAAAGCTAACGTTAGGCTATTTCTGTAAACAGATACATTGCAGCTGCACAAGTTAAAGTCTCTGTTGCATGATGATTTTTAATGTCCGTGACAACATCTTTAGTCTCATTTAGCCAGTTGTTAGCAATTGCCATTTTTAAGACATATAAGCACTTTATAATCAAAATGTGGGAATTTTAATTAGTTTTTTTTTTTTTTTATGTTAGGGTTAGGGTTAGGGGTTAGGTGAAAAAATGGCTAACTGATTTACCCCTCTATAGTGAGTAAGGCAGGGGCCGGAGTCACAGTACCCAAATTAAAATTCATGGACAGCATTGTAACTGGTGCAACAGAACAACAGAGATCAATCAAATTTAAGCCAGAGAATTCATCAGATCAAGAGCACACATTAGTTAACTTGTCATGATGATAATTCAGTTGTCTGAGAAGCTTCCTCAATGCAGTTTAGTGTTAACAACAACACCAACTGACTGATGTGTGATATCCCTTCTGAACACAATCAGTGAGGGGAAAAACCAAAAAGCAATGAGCATGAGTGAAGTTTTAAGTGGCTGGTGACTGCTGCCCAGTGCGGTTTGCCGCATGTGTTTTAATACAGAGCTCTGAGGTCAGGAACAGCACACCTGGGACACAGCACACACACTGCAAGAGGAAGTGGTCCTCCGCCAAAGAAAGCAATAGAAATTTCCAGCTAAATCTCCAGTCTGTTGAGACCCCCCTCCAACTCTCTTTCAAAGTCTTTCCTTTGTAAAGGACGAAAATATTGTCCCTAATTGCATCCATCCATTTTATTTTTAATTTAATTGTAGTGTAGAACAATGTATACAGTAGGTGCTTCTATTGCAGTGATTTATAACTGATGGGGGGGTTTTTTTAAGTTTTATGAGGGTTTTTTTGTCCTTAAACATGACATGCACAAATCAAAGCACGTTGTTTCAATTGCTCAAGATATTGTGACCTGTTCGTAAAAAAGATATTTAATTGTTCTATTCTTCTATTTTTTAGTCAAGTATTGGCTTCCTCGCTCTTTAATTTTAGTTGATGAGCTCATCTTGTCACACTGCATGTCTTATTGAGTGGGTTTTGCCATATTTTTATGCCACCTATGACTGTGGTGGATTGGATTACCTTTTCTTTTTTTTTTATTGCTACATTTGATGTCTGAAAAAATAGAACCATAAAAAGATCACTAAGTTAATTAAAAAGGTTAAATAAAAGGTTAAATGTACAGTATGAGATTATAATTGTGTGACAGAATTTTTTAAAGGCAGAAAAAAACATCTGCATCTGCAACTTAGATCACATAATGGTCATTATGATGTGATTTACAAACCCTCCATTTCAGTGCTTTTCCAATATTCAGTGTCAAACCGCAGAAGCAGAATTGCCTCCAAGTGAATATTGGCTATTATGCTTCATTCATTGGGAGGGGAGGAAAAACATTATGTCTCCTTCGCTTATCTCATGGAGTCAAAAATTACCACAGGCAGGTTAGAGCTTCACCCCTCTCTCTGATTCCATTAAAATATCTCATCTACATCGACAGATTCTATCTTGAATCGTCCGGTTTGTTATTCCAGTGCCTGCACCTATTTCCATATGTGGCACTGGGCAAGTAATAGCGTTTATCTATTACAATGCAAACCCACAGGTTGAATTCCAGCTGAGTGTCCAATAAAATTACTATTCTGATTTTTATAGACTTTATCTGTGCAGGCTATTCGTTTTAATGAGACATGCTTTGTTTTTATGGTTTGGTGGCATTTTGAAGCCTATAGAAATGGTTATGCAGTGTCATACTGTTTAATACAGCGGATGTGTACTTTTTTCCCTGAGGTTGAGCCAGTTTTAACAGCTTCATTTCTCTGTTCAAGATTCTGTAATGGAGAGAGTATTGATGTGGATTTTATTTCTTCCAAAATACGGTTTGTATACATGACAATTTGTATAACTTTTCAGTGGTTTGACATGTAAACAAGGGGACAGCTTAAAAATGAAACAATATGCACACTGCACATGGGTGGAGGTTGGTTTGGAACAATTAAATCCTCATCTGGAATGACTGGGGCAGTCATACCTACAGTGCTTCAGGTGCTGTAGAAGTAAGAGCACTCTCCAAAGTTTATTTTGATAGGATTAACTCAACTCTGAATGCAGAGCCCAACCTTACAAGGCCACCATGGGAAATGTGAAGCAGAGGTTGTCACTGTTACAAATTCTCATGGTGCTTGTTACTAATTGCAAGCTCAGGGAAGTTTAGTTTCTGGTGTAGTCTCATATGTTTTTAATTTTTTCCTGTAAGACTATGCAAACAAAATTACATTTCAGACAGAATTTAGTACAAAAGTTTTGTAAAAACTGAAAATGATAGACTGTGTAATTAAGATGGAATAAGATTAATCCATCTTAATTAAAACAGGATCCACATACACAGCTGTAAATGACGTAAAGAGAGTTTTTCTGTTTAGTGATAACAAAATGTGGTGCAACCACGCTATCTGACAGACAAAGAGAGGCTTATCTACGAAGCAAAACTGGAGCAATGCCTGAAAGCTAGTTCAAGCAGGCAACTCGAGCTGCACTGATATACAGATGGCATGCCCCACTCTCCACACTGTTGCTACTACTTAACTACTCCATCAATTTGGCAGTCTACTTAAACTGCAAGTATCTCCCATCTCTGCCTGTCAGAACTACCACTGCCCTGCGTCAGTATTGCTGCATGTTCCTTGAGCCCCACCACCAACACTGCATCCACCTCTAGGATCCAACTGGGGGGGATTCAAGATGTTTTGCTCATCACTCCCCAATATCTCTATGCAGACCTATCTGCGGGGAGTGATGAGGTCGGAGCCTAGACGCCAAACTCTAACTATGTTTTGCTGCTCAAATAAACATTTCATATGCAAGTTGTCTGACAGAAAGGGTAAGTAAAATACGGTGGAGCTGGTTGAGGAAAGGTGCTTTTCTTTTGAGTGGGGGTTATCAGACAGGCCTGTGGTTTTCCACCTCCCTCAAGATTGTTGAAGTTCCTGATGTGTAAGGATTTGGTGGAGCTTTTCCTGTCGCTTTTCCTGTTCTTTATCTTTTAAGGGGGGAAACCCAAATGATTTGTCATTACTCAGGCATTGCTCATTAGGCTGGTTCAGGGTCCTCCAACTGTGCCGTAAGATTGCAATGCCTAGAAATATCAGATGGCCTTGGTAATACTGACAAAGCTAAATTCTAAATTAGGGGCAGAAACCAACACTAACATTGCTGTCTGTTTCCAGGACAATAAATATAAATCTTAGGCCAAGTAGAATCACATGTAACTAAAAATAGCTGGCCTTAGATAAGAGGTAGCAATGATTCTTTTATTCAAACACAGCTGTTTCCTCTGAAACAAAACAATCAAATCCTTGAACTGAACGGGTATGATAGAGTATAAGGGTTTACTGTAAAGGAAGCTGCTCATGTTGACATTTTCCCGCACTCGCAGTCAATTTCATCAAACAGGAACATAACTCATGTCCTGTGTGTCTGAAATCAAATCCTTACCACTCCCAATGAGAAAGCAACCACTTACAGTGTCACTGAGTCAAACGTTTACGTAGTCATTGCTCCCGCGAATTTCTGGAGAACGCATACAAATGTAATTTCCCCACAACTTCAACCTTAATATGTGACAAACTCTACAGCCAACCCAATGCTCTTTATCTTATCTTTGATCTTTAAATTGGTTAGCAAATATTAATGAGAAATTGATTTTTTGCTGTCATATTTCAGAATTGATTACTCCAGAGTGACATATTATAAGCACAGCTTGGTTTAGAGGTAGCACTGCTTCTTCCCCATAAAGAGCTTAACCAGATTTCATATATCGCATCATATTTGATCATATATGTCTCATATGGTTCTTTGAATGTCACCACACACTCACCCAACCAGTTGGTTCAGATGTCAATATCATTTCCCATACTAGCATAGCTTGGATGGATGGATGGTTTGTTATATTGATCCTGAGAAAAAATGATGTAAGTGATTAGAGAGATTATGAATAAGATTTGACTACAATCTATAGGTAGTTATTAATGTCAAGTTATCTCACACTGCCATTCATAGATACTTTTCATTGTTATGTAAGTCCCGGTAAAGTTTGTTAAAAAGATATATTCTATCTTTAAATGCTTATATTTAGCAAAATTAGTTAGCAGTCAATGTTCTAGAAACACTATTACATTTAGTATGTGCTTTCAAACACATCTCACGGTTTTCACCCACAGTTGAGTCAGCTGAAAAATATTTTAAAAATATACACTTGATGTCTTATATTTCCCCCCTCAAATGTATAATGAACTTCAAAACTTCTGATGTTATAGGTCTTGCTGTCACCGTTTGCAATTTATGTGCTAATCCAAAGTTACCAGCAATGGCCAGCCTAACCACCACTACTTTAAAGACAGTTTATCCAGGCACTCTTTGTCTACACACTCATGCACCCTCCACCACGCCATCACTACCACCACTGTATGTCTCTGTAAGTTTGTGTGTGGGTGTGTAGGGGCTGAACACAAGTATAATTGGAGTTGAGCACAGTTCTCTGAAGCACATTAGCACAGAGCTCTCAGTGTACCAGGTTCCACAGAGGGCAACACAGCTGCACAAAAACAGGTATATGGAAAACCAAACTGATACAAAACAGAAACGTCTGAACTTAACAACAAGGAGGGGCGATGGGTGGGAGGGGGTCTCCAACTATGATCGGGGACCACCTTAAAATGGACCCACAGAATTCTGTAGGAAAAAAGGTTGATATTCAGCCAGTAGCTATGGGATTGTGGAGTTGCCCTCCACTAAAGTACTGTTTCAGCATGCTAGTAGGAAAACAAAAGATCCATCTTGACTCAGCCGTTTTGATGAGATGTGAGAAATTGTGACAGATGGATGTTTTAGTTTTCTTTGCCTCAAGGGTGAGCTGACTGTCGCCATGTAAATCAGCTTGCTTTGACATTTGGTGTTATCTGTTAAAAAGAAGATGGATATGCTTTTATAGTGATAATGGTTTCCTGAAAGCAAACAGGATGAACTTCATGATGTTTGCTTCATCTTCTCGACATGTGGAAATTGTTAGCAATTAGAGCTACCTGGTTACAGATATCAATGACTCCACTGTTTACCAGAGAACGCCAACTGTCGAGTGATACTGCTTTAGTTCAGAATCTGCTTTCAGTCTTGTCTGAACATCCTTCTGCCCATGCTCATAGAGATGAACTTTTTAACAAACTTAATCAGGTCTGTGTTAGTAGATGCCATAGTTTTAACAGAATCAGCATACAATTTCTGCATCCCTTTTGGATGCTGTGATTTTTAAGAATAAGGACAATATTCAGTGCAAGGGCCAGAAGATGGCAACAGGAAAATTGCCTTGAAAAAATGTAGTGTGGATGAGAAAACATAGCTTCCCTGTCTGTTGGAAATAACAGTAAAATAACAACCCTTGCCAAACAGAAAAACAGCTAACATGAACACAATTTTGGACTGAATAACAAAACAAAGCAAATAGGTAATTCCTTCTTATTTTTGGGCCACCCTGTCAGCCATTGTTAAATTTCATTCTGTGATAACAATGGTTACCTCTGGCATAGGATAGGATGTTTAATTGCTGTGGACTAACCTGTACCACTGCCTTGTAATAAATTGCCATTTTGCCACTACCTTTCTCCAGTTGATATGGCAATGTTGCAATGTGGCCCAAACATTTGCTTGATTTGACACTTAGTGTGTGGTAGAAGGGGAGAAGAACTCTCAGGCCTACAGGAAGTGATGTTGTTTGTGTTTGAGCAGCAGTGTTTTCTCTTTTGAAAAAACTTAAATAAAAGACCTGCAGTCCACAGACCTACAGCCAACTACAGTAGCTCCACTGGCATTAACAGAAAATCCAAGGAAAAGACATCACTGCACAAGCCACATTGTTTGATTGACAAGTGAACTCTGGGAAGTACAGTGCAGGAACACCACAGCAATGAGCACTTCACACCAAAGATGCTGCCAGAATGACAGAATAAGGATCTTGTGGATTACCACTTGAACTTTTAACCAGATGAGCACAAACAGACACAAAAACCAAATGAGGTGCATTTCTTTCAACATGTTATATCATCATTGCTGCCATAACCATATGCTCATGAAACCAGAGTGCAGCTACACGTTTAGTGATTGCACACATATGGTAGCGATTAAGCTCATGCCAGTCGGGCTAGCTTCTTGTGGCTAGACATTGTGGTAGTCACACCAGTTTGACTGAAGTCATAGTGCCAAGTATGGTTAGTGTCCCAGCAGATGATTTGAACCTGACGCAGCCATGTCTTCATAGAACGAGCACTGAAGCCGCCTGGTAAGCTCTAGGGTTATGTGCCGGATGACGGTGAAGTCGGATTAGTCTAATATCATTGTCTGAGCAACAGTTTCCAAAGATGTTAAGAGCAATTTGATGAGCTTTTTCCTGCTGTCCGTTTTCCTGTCTAAAGGTTGTGGTTCACCAAAGAGGGCGGGACCAGAGAGTTTGATTTCTTTGCGACAGGCACTGAGTCAACTGTACTGATGCAGGCTGGCATATTCATCCAAGAGTGCGGTGGCTGAATACGTGCTGATTTGCAGAGGCGCAGTTACATTTTGTCTCCTAAAGTAGATTCTTTCTTGACTAACAAATGTAAACACTTTCCTTTGCTATCAATTGTATAGGCTAACAAAGGAATAATGAAAACTGCACAAATGTAGAAGATCCATGTGAATAAAAAATCATAAGCCAGGTACATCGAAGGTAAGCAAGTAGTTGTAGTTGTCCATAGCTGCTGCCTGCAGCTCATGTGAAGTTGAGACTTGATGGGCCAATTACTGACGCTTTAGGTTGATAGGCCAGGCCAACCCAAAGCAGTAGTATTGGACGAGTTGGGAATAAGACTCTACAGTCAACTATCTTAAAGTGGACCTTTAAAGTTAAAGTTTAACAAAAGTTGATTCTCCTGCTTTCTTTTTCCACATTAATGTCTGTCTCAATGCTACAAAATGCAAGTGAACCACCATGAATCCATCTCTGCTATCACTTGAAACTACTGGAATTATTGGCAACATCTATGAATTTACTTTTTTTTCTTACTTTTTCTGACCATTCTCTAATTCATGCTAAAACGTTTTGTCTCTGAGGCAATTGAAGAGAGGAACCTTACACCCTGATTTAACTGCAGACACATACAACCTGTAATGTGGTGTTGCAAGCAGACTTTGATTTGCTTTAAAAAGAAAAAGGTTGGGAAGCTGAAAAAAAAGTGATGTGAATAACAGTATATATGTCGTCACACGTAGGCAATGGAGTTTTTGATGACAGGAGTTGGGTTTATGGTTAACCACCACCATGGTCTCTTAATTGCGCAATAGGTATGGAGCCAGGATAAGCAAAGCTGAGATTATTTTTTACTTTTGTTGTTGTCCGTCTTATATTGTGACTATTAAATCCACTGAAATTAATTAGGGATATTTGGTTTGGGTTGGGCTGCACAGTGGCCCAGTGGCTAGCACTGCTGCGTCACAGCTAGAAGATCGCCGGTTCGCGTCCCGGTTGGGACGCCTGGGATCTTTCTGTGTGGAGTTTGTATGTTCTCCCTGTGCAAGCGTGGGTTTTCACCGGGTACTCCGGCTTCCTCCCACAGTCCAAAAACATACTGAGGTTAATTGATCATTCTAAATTGTCCGTAGGTGTGAATGAGAGTGTTCGTCTCTATGTGTGGCCCTGCGATGGACTGGCGACCTGTCCAGGGTGTCCCCTGCCTTCGCCCTAAGTCAGCTGGGATAGGCTCCAGCCCCCCCGCGACCCTGCAGAGGATTAAGCGGCGTACATATAATATGTACAGATGATGGATGGATGGATGGTTTGGGTTGGTATTTGTTGACTAGGCATGATACCCTGTGTTTGCTGACTAAGGCATCTCAAATGAGAAAATTATGTGTCTTTGGTAACTTAACACTATCATATTACATTGTTGTTGCTTGGTAAAGGAGATGGTGTATCAGCTTAAAAGCCTAACATTTTGCCATTTCTCGTCACTTAAAAGAGTGTGGAAAATTACCAAATTCCTAGAATATGGAGACAGAAGAGTGTATCCAACAAACAGGAAAAGGTGTCACCCTCATTAAAGACAACCAGATTTGGAGTGACTCATTTGAAACAACAGAGCTGAGTGCCAGAGTGCTTAAATGCCACATCAACATCCCAGGTAGAATACATTACCTGACTCCTGGCAGTTTTGTGAGGCAATTTTCAGCTAAACACACCTCACACATTCTCCTCTTAAAGTAAAAAAGCAATGGAAAGGGCAAGGGGGAATAAAGGGTGATTAAACCAATAAACTGACTACAAAACAAACCGCCAAGAGGGAAGTTGCTTGGTTATTGCTTGGAGAGGTGGCATGTTTCCTGTATCCAAATCTTTCAGCTTCCTGCCACAAACTTCCAAACAGTGTCAGCTGGTAAAACACAACATTTGTTTTGATGCTCTGTAGTCTTAATTGGTCTCTTTGACTCATGCTCCAACTCCTCAGCTGAAAAATATGCCACCGTAGCCTCAGACTCCCTCTTCATAGCTCATTTGTTTAATTTTGTTTTTGTGGAAACTGACGTTGATCGAATTTCCATTTTCACATTCAAAGAACAAATGTGCCAAAATTAGATAAGCTTTTGCATTGACATCTTTTTGTTTTTCTGTGAAAACATAAAAGTTGCGTGATACGCTTTACAGGATAGTTGCGTACAAAGTCATAATTGACAGACTGACATAACTATTTGCAAGATTAACTTTAGAAATGATTTTTCCCTTCCAAGACCTTTAGATATCTTCCATTCCCCCATGTGACATTTCATAGTTTCACTTTTTGGCAAAACATGATGGCATGTCTTCTTGGCATTCTTTGCTTGATTTGCTTGCTTTCTTTCATCCTTTTTCAATTTTTTTTTTCAAATGAACAGTTCTTGATAAATGGCCTGGAATTTTGTTTGCTAATCTGTGCAGCTTTCAACAGTGTAGCAAGTGAAATTTCTGCAACATATGATTACATCATATGAAGCATCATCTGTCACAGGACACCATAACAGTGGCACAATTGTGCAGCAATCTCCACTCACAATGTATTATATCGGTCTCAGATTCTGACAGTTACAATTTCCTCCTTAACAATGTTCATCTGATTGATGTTTGTACAGAGTAGTTACATTATCTAAACTAATAGTTTTGCCTAATGACACCAAGCTTTTCATTTTGTGCCAAATTGCACTAGTCAGACGCCTTTCGGGTGTTTCTTCCTGCTCAAGGCAACACTATTGGGTTTCCAGCCCTTAATTTACTTCAAATCAACATCCACACCCAGAACAAATGCTCTACCTCAGATGACTCTCCAAACAGATCACACAGGATGAGTCCAAGTCTCCAACTGTGTTTCCTTTAACCTTTGAAAGCCCTCAGAGGAGCCTCTCCTCGTCAAGTTTTTCAGTCGATCAAAGGCGGATCAAAGGTTTTCATGTTTTTCTTTGCAGTGTATTTCCTGTCCAGTCAGTGACCAATTGACCTCAGTGCAAAAATGGTGAATCAAAGCAATAATAGTCTGGAACTGTCAGGACAGGATAAGCCAGTACGAGAGTACACAGTCCATGAGCCCTGAGATGATCAGTTACTAGTAGTAGTAGAAGTAGTGTTATATATCTTAATGAAATCATGAATCATCATCGATGTTTGAATGGAACAAGAGGGATGGGTTTAAATTACACAAACATTTAGCTGAAGCAAAACTGAAGCCTGACATAATCTCACTGGTTGAGTGAAAACCACAGCAGGCAGAGATAAAGAACCACAATTGGCCAGAGATTGAATATATGAATGACAGTTAATTATTTCATCACTCATTCATGATCTTGAAAGACTTATTCTGTAAGCAGACTAGCTAACTTTTTGTGTATTGTGTTTTTTTAATGGCATCAACAGGCCTCATGTTCACAACTACTCCTCTGCATGCATGTCTCCCTGAATGCCAGCATGACATTTGGCTCATTCATTGAGGACTGACTCAGCCAAAGACATTATCTAAAAGTGTTTGTGTTGTGAAACTACAACTTGTATCTGAACAAGGGTGATTGTGCATAAATGTGCTGCCCGACAGGTCTGTCAGAGGAGAGACGACGAGGACTGGGGAGGAGAAGAATCTCCCTCAGGGAGGATACAGCAGGGCAGGAGACAACATGGCAAAGGCAGCGGGAACACTCAAAGAACATGGCTGCCTGCCAAGAGTAGTTTGGCAGACCTCGGCTGACACAGCACTTAACTACAGCAGCCACACAAGCTTTCTTTGGTTAGAGCTTACAGGGATTTGCACTGAAACAAGCTCCCTCTTCCTCATGCATGCAAACAATGCATACAGATCAAGATCGGTTGCAGTCAGACATGACCATACACTAACAAAAAACACTATGCCCACACTTGAGAGGTCTTTATTAGGCTAAAGCACTAATACAAGGTATGTTGCCACAAACAAAACCCATGACAGAACAGACACTATTAGATAGGCCACAAAGAAACACACAGTGTACACCCAAACTTTTGATTATGCGAGGACTTTTATGTACTGCATTCATTCCTCTAAAACAGGGGTATTCAATAAAAATTCAAAGAGGTCCAGTGAGAAACAATGTCCTCAAATGAAGGTCCAGAACCTCATAATGTCAGACTTGCATTACGATTCAGTGCCATGTTTTAAAGTAGCCTACCTGTCGTGTCAACATCTGTATGTGGTCAACAACTGACTGTCAAATTAATTAATCAATTAATTAATTAAGAAGTACAATTCTATTTTAATTTTATATCTAGACTATATAAATATTTCAGCAATTCAGTACTAAATAAATGTTATTTTCTTATTGCAAGTAAAACTAGGTTTGCATTTTAAAATAGGCTTTTGAAAAATGAGCATCTAAAATACTTAATTTTAGAGAAATACAGTTCACAGTGAGTCTTCCCTTTTTTTTCTAAACAACTGTGTAAAAATAATCTCAAAACCTCTTCACAACTGAACAGTCTTTTTTTCCCTCTTGTGCCTCACTCCCCCACTTTCTCTTGTTCAGTCAGAGAAGGGAGCTTCAGTTTTTCCTGCCAGGATTTAAAATCCCTGCTGTAATGGTGTCAGGGCCATCTTCATACATGTGTGTTTTAAACTGCCCGCCCACTCAATTAAAAGCGCTGCTTTGTTGCCCGCTTTTGTCTTTTTAGAGCTCGACATGTGAAATACCTCTTGTGTTTCTTCCGACAGATGCACTGAACTGATTGGCTACGTTGCCTCCCATGACATGATATACAGCACATGCAGTTGGTCTGTGGATAAACATGGGTCACTAAACCAGTACTGTAAAGGCTGGAAAAGTGGTGCCAATTAATCTAGAAACATGCCAATCAAACATAATAATTCTCAATAATATATTGGTTAAAAGTCCTGCTCTGGACGAGGCAGCGTCTGGTTCCTGACCCGGACTGTACTGGATAATGTACAAGTGATATCATGCACACATATCAGCGGAGCATGATCAATAAATCAATTAATCAGACTTTATTTACAGAGCAATTTTCATACATCGTAATGTAGCACAAATTGCTTTACAGAGTTAAAATAGCAACAATGCCACACACACACACACACATATTTACACACACACACACTCCCACACTCACACACACAAGTAAAATAAAAGAGTGAGTAATAATAAACAAGTAAATGGTCATAAATAAAACAGGGCACTAACAAGAGGTATTGCTGATCAGACCTCCCTCAACCAGTGATATCAACAGCTGGTTTTCAATGTGTGGACAAGAGTTGATAGAGAGCAAACCACCCGCAGTGTGATGAGTGGATGACCCATTCTACCTCCTGAACCACAGCTGGCCCCAGCCCGACAGATTGGTTGAGGGAGGTCTGATCTGAGACACAGCACACACTCGGGAAGGTTGATGAGTTTGGATGCATTTGGTTGTGTATATAACTGAGTGTGCTTTAATCATTAAGTGTATATTTATGTGTGCAGGTACAATATTCAAAAATTTGAATATCATTGAAAGGTTGTTTTTGTTCTGCAAATTACTTCAAAAAGTGAACATTTCATATATTCTAGATTTATTACACAAAAAGTAAAATATTTTAAGCCTTTTCTTATTTTTATGATAATGGCTTACAGCTCGTGAAAATCACGCATCTAGTATCTCATAATATTAGAATATCAAATAAGATCAATCCAAAAAAATGGATACTACAAATATTGGACCTTCTGTAAAGTGTGTTTATTTATGTACTCAATACATGCTTTTGCATGAATTACTGCATGAATGCAGAGGCAATCAGCCAGTAATACAGTAATATGCTCATATGCTACTGTCCATATAGGAGATGCTGATTTCCTTTTCCAGGACCTGCTCACAGAGCCAAAAATTACTGGTAACTGTATTGATGCAATAGTTGTGATTGTGCAAAAGGAACCCCAACAAAGTATTGAGAGAATAAATGAACATACTTTTCATATGGTCGACATTTCTGTATAATAAATTCTTTTTTGATTAGTCTTATGTAAAATTGTAATATTTTGAGGAATTGGAATTTTGAGCTGGAAGCCATAATCATCTAAATTAAGCCAAGGCTTTAAATATTTCACTCTATGTGTAATGAGTCTAGAATACATCAAAGTTTCACTTTTTGAATTAACAGAAAAAAATGAACTTTTCCATGATATTCTCATTTTTTTAGATCACTGTATCCAAGCAATATTCAAAATTTAGACTTTGTCAGCTTCTCATAAAGACTCACATACAGCATACAGAGAGAGATAGAGCTTTGTGCATGTAGAGTGTCAACACCTAGAAAAACTCCTGCAGCCAATGCAGCTATATCTCCTCAATGAGCATGACAAGACAAGACAATCAGATTGCTTATTTAAGAATGAAAACCACAGTTTGAAGCCTGACGGTTTAATGCTGGATGTTTTTGTAAAAGTGGTTATCAAGAACCTGTACTGTTTGTTTTAATGACACAGACGGCGGCCTGTCAGTAGGATATATTTATGCTGACAGTAATATTTCCTCTGGTACAAGTGGTTATTAACAGGCTCATTTACAAGAACTCAGGGAATAGATGTGCTTTGACCCAGGCTCACCTTAGCTGTGCATGTGATGAACACAGCAAAGATGAGTTCTAAGATTATCCAAATATTTACCTTAAAATCACTAAACACACTGGGCTGGATCAACCTTCGAGTTCAAGGCAACTGCACTGTAATTTTAACATAATTCATCACAGAGGTGAAAACTCTGACATGAGTTTTAAATGAGCTGTAAAAGCACATCCGATGTTTCTAAATACGTTTTCTTTGGCACCTGAAAGATAATATTTTCATTACCTGTTTTTTCACATGGCTTCACTGCAGGAGAGTTTTGAATGCTGAATTACTGTACAATGGCCAAGCTGTCTGATCACTGCTCAGAGCCTGTCAGTTGTCTGCAAGGCTTTGAAAGGGAAAGACTTTAAAGAGGAGAAATAAAAAAGGAAAAGTAGTGATGGACATAGCAGCGAGTGAGCAGGTAGGGGTTCATTGCCTGTCACAGACTAGTTTTATGCTAACATGAACTCAGTAAAAGGTGACATGGCTGGTTTGTCCATGAGGTAAGGTAAGCTAATATTACCTCAGAGTGACAAAGGAGCAATGCTGTCACCAAACTGCTTCATGGCTAATTACAGGCCAAAGGAACCTGACTGCTCCGGTGCTTGACACCACCATCCGGTGCTTCACTGTTTTAGGAAATAAGCATCCACTTCCAGTGCTCTTAGCCAGCTGGTAGTCCAGCGACAATTGATGGCAAAAACTTGGGAAAAAGCTCCTCCTAGATGTGAGGGCAGCTTCAGGTCTTATAAAGTGAAAAAGTCTAGCTTTTACAACCACCCACTCAACATCCAACGAAAGGTTTCCCTTCCGTTCCGCAAGTATATTACTTATTTGGATAACCCAGTAACGATTATTCAGGGTGGCAGCATGGCCTAGTGGTTACAGTGACCGTCCCATCATGTAAAGGACAAGGGTTCAATTGCAGTAACAGCCGTACGTCCTGGCCAAAAGCCCTTCAGCAAGAAGCTGAAACCACTCATTCAGTCACTGAAAGTCACTCTGGATATGACTGCTCGCCACATGTTAACATGCTCTGAATTAAGTGGTGTGCTTTTTAAATTTTCATATTATATCGGGAACGTTATGCCCTAAAAACACATTGTGAGTCATGGAGCAGATAAACATGCGAAAAGAATTTATCACAACGCGTGCGGTCACTGAACAATAATACCACATCTCATTGATGAGAAAGACACACTTTGTGTAATTAGAGTTCACTGTGAATTAGGTGAAGGAATGAGAAAAACAATGTAGACATGTGTGTTTGGATGGAAGAAGATAATGTCTTTATAATATGTCGCATAGCTCAATGTCACACTGGAACAAAAATAATGAAAGCAGACATGGTCTTGCCTTACGCTTTCTGTAAATGGTACTGAAAAATGAGGGAACCTTTCCTCATGAGCACTGGGTAGGAGCGTTTCACACAATATCAACATCACACTGCTGTCAGTGCAAGTCCTCCAGAATAGCTACTCATTTCACGTTTATCTACAGCGCTACATGTGGATTGTGATAGGCGTATCAGAGCTCAAGCAGCATTAATGCAAGAACAGTTTTAACAGTTTTACCAGCTCTTTATGACACACTGAATGAAAGAGAAGCGTACATAGCTAATTTTTACTTGTATCTCATTGAGCAATTTCTGCAGGATAGATGTGCCTTCTATTAGGGGTCAACACATAAAGAAAGATAACCTAATTCACACCTATGCAAGTCTGACTTTCTTATCAACCTACTCGGAATATTTCACGACTGTTGAAGTAACCAGAGACCTGTGTATACATGGAGAAAACGTGCAAACTCCCTGTGATCTGCTGGATCAGATGTAAAAACTAGTGCATTCTTGCTATGAGGCAGATGTAACCACTAAGCCAAGCAAGGGTATGATCACACTTTCTAAATTATGGAAATGGTAATTAAAAATAATAGTCTTTCCTTTCATGTTTACAAGCTGCCACACCATCAGGACCTGTTCCTTTATTAAAATACCTCTCAAGAACTTAATTAAATCTACTTGAATTAAACTCGTAACAATGACAAGAAAGAGACCCATCTTCTTTGGGTCAGAACTTCTAATTAAGAGCTACATTTTTTGTCATAGTAGGATCCGGAAGAATGCATGTTTGATTACGGCATAAGTGTTAACCCATTGCTGTGATACTCTCAAGAAAGCATGCAAATCAGGCGATCAGAGCAGAGATACTGATTTAGCTATTGCCGAATATTCTGCTTTTAAAACCAAGGAATTCTGCAGGTCAGAATATGTAAGAACCTTTACTAGATTGACAGGCATTGAGCAACAAAGTAATAATTGTTGATCTTACACATCAAAGCCAACCAAAGGAGTGTGGTATACATTTTGAGAATGACAAGATTGATATCTACCTGTAATCACTGAGCCAGCAAAATGCCACAATATAATTTCACACCCTAAGGGTCCTACTGAGAAGGGAAAAAAAATAAATGACTGAAAAGCAATGATAACAAGAGAGTTTTCAATATTTCGCAAGTCAGAGTCTGGAAACATTTCCAAATTGGTTGCTGGCTCTTTTTTAATAATGCATATTCCAACAAACACTAATTCAGTGTTTTCATGCCCATAGGAGAGGGTAAATGAGGATAAATCTAACCAAACAGCAGCCACAGTCAACAGTTGGTAATTAGTTATTGTAAGTTGGCTTCTGTTTACATATTCAAGTAGTCGAGAATGCTCCAACATAGCGATACAGATCATCTTTCGAATGCCCCTGGTTATTATGGAAGTTTGCAGAGACTTGTAATGTTGAGTGGTATTTTTGCTACTAATGCTGTAACTGTAAGTGAGATAAACACTGTGGTATTCCTGTGTCTCCCAAGAAGAAAAAAAAAGTCACAAGGAACAGGACATGCACCTTGAATCACTGTGATGTACTATAGGACATTATTGGATTTTATAAACAACTGCAGAGCATGGGGGCCCACTCATGGAAGAATAAGCATGATGTATGAGTTGGCCAATTTGAACATACAGTTGATTTGTGTAACATCACTCTCTCCCATTGATTTGTGCTTTTTTATCTGTTTGTTGTTTTAGTTACAAATCCTCCAGATTAGCTGGTAATGAAAAAAAGCTGACAATCCCGCTCAGAAGCGGGGACGAAAGGAAATGCGGATGGGAAATGTGAGGTGGGCCCACGCCCTTGAGTATAATGCCTCAGACATGGACTTTATGGCCATTACCAGTCCCTAATTTGATTCCGCCGTACGATCCGGAACAATCAGGACCAGGCTTGTCTTTAAGGATGACTGGTAAAACCCAGCCAATGGAAAAGTCGGTCTGCATAGCAACACGGAGATGATGCAAAAACAAGCTCGCTCAGACCCCTCATAGGTCAGTTAAAACACCAAGAGGAAACAGACCTGACCATGCACACACCTGTAGCCACCAGAATGGAGAAAAACAGAGAAAAATTCGGACAAACTCTCCAACTGCCCACTTAAAACCCAACACATCACAATTAATAGGACTATCTTGCAGGAGTCTATATGGCAGTGCAATATGTGAATCTCTTTGTAGCTAGTTAGAACATGATGGAAACTTGTTCCTCATCCTCACTACCGTGGCCAGTTTAACAGCTTTTCCATGGGAACGCTCCCCAGTATACCCCAGCTGCCGGAAGGGAGCCAAGAGATGCAGGGTTTGAATGTGGGCTAGGGCGAGCCTCCATTAAACTGGTGATCCCAGCATGGCGGTAAACCTCGGTGTGCTTCACTCCTTCCTACTGTAAAAGCCTGGTTAAGGCGTCAGGCCTGGCTAGGCAGAGACAGCCCTCTGCCACTCCCTGGCCAAATATTGTACCTCCAACCTGATGCTAAAGTTGCAGCAAATGTTTTGCTTTCAACCCAGTGCTCATGCTAGAGGCCTAATGGATCTCCAGGCAATTCTGATGTCTCAACAGTTATTCCTATTGTTTGTTTCAGCTTTCTGAATAAGCATAAAAAATGCGGAACTTGCAGTACACACGACCTGTTACTTACCTTTCACTTGCTGTCCATTAGCTTGCTGGTGCTTCTGGTTCATCTGGTTATAACTGCTTGCTCCATCTTTGGCTTCAGCAGTTCAGACGTCTTTCTGGGCATACTTACCTTCTAGGTGGTGTTACTCCTCCTGATGCATGGATATTATTAGCGAGCTACTTCGCTTCCAACAACAGATGCATAGTGATAGCCTTGTGTCTTGCTAGCATGCAGCTCACACACAACTGGTGCTATATCCTCAACTTGGCTAAAACCTAGCTTGAAAAACGTGTACAGTATGTGTATTAAGTGCAATAATTCCAAAATGACTCCAATCACAACTTAATTACACAACTAAGAGACTATACTGTAAATAATTAAATAAATAAATAGATACAAAAAAATATAAAAGAAGCTTTGCTTCTGGCAAAACCACCTGAAACTGCTTCTGTCATGACAGTTGTTATGGTAACCTTTGATTTAAGACCTTTAATGGATTTTTGTGGACATACTTTTCATAAGCTAACTTCATATACTTAAGTTTCTCAAAGCACAATTTAATTTCTGGAAAATAATGACCCTGCTGAAAAAACCAGCATAGACCAGTATCATTTCCATTCTGGTCTATGCTGGTTAGTGCTGGTTTGGTGCTGGTTTAGCTGGTGGACCAGCATGGTGAAGCTGGTCCACCAGCACGTTCCCATTAATTATGCTGGCCTACCAGCATAGTCTTGCTGGTGCCCCTGCAGGTCAGGGAACACCTGTGCCTGAATCCTGTTCAATCAGCATCTTGATTTGCCACACCTGTCAAGTGGATGGCTTATTTTATTGGATTTTAACAAATGTGTGCTTAAAATCTGAAAGAAGTAATTATTTTGTGTACATAAAAAAGAAAAAACATAAAATTGTTTACTTCAACTTGTGAGAGAAAAGGGAGCAAAAAACAGTGTTGCATTTCTATTTTTGCATATTTAGTGCAGTATTTACAGTTTGTTTCGGGTGCCCTCAAATGACCCCAAAATCTTGCAGGTTTTGGAGCTTGTGTTCAATAAACTGTGTACTGTGACAACCTCACTGACTATATTGGGCTTTCACAGCCAACTTCACTTCTCCTCATACTCTGCAATATGAAATAAGTTGTTGACACATCCCATGACTATTTTTGATTAGAAGTTAAATTAAAAAACACAGATTAACTCCCCCCAAAATTGTTATGGGCCCTGCACAGACTAACCTGACAGTGGGCTCTCTGTGAACAAGCCTGAAGTGGGTTGCCCACAGGAAAACCTTGATGGGAGCTCCAAAGGGCAAAACTGCTGTGGGCCAACCAACAGGGGGCCCAGGTTGGATTAGTGGAGGCTTCACCCTGCCCACAGTGAACCCACACTTTTCCCACCGTGGGCCTGCACGGCGATGTTAGCTGGGAGAATGTTCTGGACTCACCAGGGCCTCATCGGGATAGTGCGCTCTGTGGAGCCTGTGGCTTCACTGTGGGACACTTGTGATGCCTGTATGCGTCACCTGTGCTTACGTTTGACAGTGAGAGCGCAATGCTAGTTCTAATATCACAGCATCCCCAAGAAAAACATATCTCTCTCTGCTGACACATACATATCTGCTCTATTAATCACACGCCATGCTTTGAGAAAAACTCAAAAACCAAAAGGGAGAGAACCAAAATCATATTCTACTTCACATTTGATGTCTTTTGGTTTTATGATCTAATGTTACAATGTCATTTACATCATTTACAAGACGATTACAATGAGTATAGATGTTCAAAACAATATTACTGTTGACTGCAAAAAGGATGACTAAATGTGTTTTTTAGCCAGACTTCAATACTTTACTTTCTTGCTACTTCATCAAATGTATTTATTTTTTCTTTAACACATAAACCACATTGCTTTGAAGATGCTATGCATTCTTGCTGCAGCATCTGGGTGAGCAAGGTGTATGTCTGTATTGTTGTTTACAGGCCTTTTCCTGTTTGTATTTGAGAGAAGTTCCTCTCAGTGTGTTTAGTGACGCCTACCCATCCATTTGCTATGGATTTCCCACAGTGGGAATGTGACTTTATATTGTTAATAGCTGCCTTGTTGTTCATTGAGACACCTATAGTCCCAACCCCACCCTTCCCAACTGTAATCCCTGATGACCTCACCTACTGGTTGATGGCATCTGTGGTTATCAGTCTATAATGATCACCGTTTGTTTGAGTAAGAGGAAGGTTTTTGGATGCAGGATGTACCAGACGGGTAAAATACCATGAAGTCTGTGAAAGAACACTGACCACTCTGTCTGGAACTGACTTTGACCTTTGAGTTATAATATAGGGAAAGAGGTCGCCCGTGGGTGATGGTGCAGTTCGCTCTCGGCCGGTCTATAGCATATGACAGGAGTTTATGAGAGCGGTGCTTAACGCTGCTTGACAGCAGCCTGGGTTTGCCTTTCATGTGGCAAGTCAGACGCCCTTCCATAGCGCTTGGGTTACTGTCTTCTATCCTCTCTCATTTTAGGCTCAGCTGTAGAGGCGTACCGGGTGAAAAAAGATCTTTATTGAATTAGCTCCCGACTGCAAGGTTAACTGCCATCAAGCTACGGACTTTTTTCTCAGGTCTCAGGCCAACAGGTTTCCCATCGTGCGTAAGGCTCCCAGACCTCCGCCTTTGTGCCTCTGTGCGCAGACACACAAAGGTAAGTGAGGCATTCATTTCTGGTAAATAACACAATTTAAGAGAATAAACAACATTAAACAATGTTGCGTCTGCTAGGTCACACGAGATTAAATCAGTGCATATTAAGCGAAACCAGAGGCAAAGTGAGTTTATAAGCCGAATCCAGACTCCAAAACTGTTTGAATGTGTTGTATTCACCAACACAAACACTCACTCCACCAAAGAACACAGAAGTTACAGAATATGCAAATCACACACGTACTGTAAATATAAAGAGTCTGTGTCTTATTCTGCGCTAACTTGCTCATTACAGACCTGCGTGGCCTTTTGCGCAGGTCTACCTAAGTTGACGTCAGAAATCAGCCACTAAATAGGAGGCACATGGGAGCTGGGAAAGAGGGTTATTTGGAAAAAAAAAAAAAAACCCATCGCCAGACTAGCACGGTTTGCCTGATTTGGGTTGGACCTCACACGGTCACCACGCCACTTGTGTCAAATGTTTCATCTGGTTTGAAATTGCTCTGGTGCGCAAGTGGCTATCACAGCTCCAAGTGGCAGCTAGACTTCTAAATGCAGGCTTCAGCGAGAGGCAAAGCCACAATGGCACCTCGTTTCCAGTCAGCTGGAAGATTCTCTCGCTTTTTTTCAGCAGGAGAGAATCAAATGGAGGCATGCAGAAAAATCCCTCGATGGTAATATCAACAAAAAATTGCAATATTCTCACTGACTGATTGTGATTGCTTCTTGTAACATGACTTTAGAGTGAACTTGTAGGACACAAGTGCACATTTTTCCCCCCCTCGCCCCGTCACACAGCATGGGACGAGAACATTTTGATCCTTCTGACCTTGAACAGCGGCTGCGCATCGCCTGAAACGTCTCTTGTACTCTATAGGTAGCACAGGAAATGGAGCTGATGTTGGGGGATTTAAGCTGAGATAAACTTTATTCCTGGAAACCTTGTCTGCCAGCCCTGAGGAAGGGAAGTGGTCGCCGAGTATTAGATTTGACAGTATAGAACAGAAAAATGTGAGCAGGTACTAAGGAAGGAGTGATGATTAAGGAGCATGAACAACCTGATCACGAGCAGGCTCACACAGGTGGCTTCGTTGACCATCAGTTCATGCAAAGTTAGAGGTAGGGAAAGCGATTCTGGACAAAGATAGTTGATTGTTGCCTCTCATTCCCAGATCATCAAATACAGACGTTGTGGATTAGAATATAGAAACGTAGAAACGACATTGTTTCACCAGAATCGCCTTGCCTACCTTGAAAGGGATATTCCGGTTTAAGTTTAATCCATGGTCTAACACACTGTGACACCGAGTAAGACCCCCCCTCGAGAGATCAAGTTTGCAGACCTCTACCTTACGTAGTTTTAGCAACCTCAGACATGATCGCACGATAATAACAAATTGCAGTATACACCTCCAGCAAGAAACCGCCATCAAAAAGCCACAAATAATGCTCAGAACAGCACCAACCTTCAGCAACAGTACAAACAGGGTTGCAGCACAGAGCTTGAGGCATCATACATCTGCTAGCTTAGCCGGATTGTTATTGTAAAGTGATCACAACTCACCATTTTCCTGACGCAGCTTCCTGTTGTGTGGTGAAGTCCCTGCAAGTCAATTTCCATTTAATACTATCACAGGAGTCAAAACAATAAGTCTTTTTTTCTGTGTTTTTGGGGGGTTTTAGGGCTGATGGTGTGACACAAAATGTTCAGCACTGGTACAGACATGTGAGGTGTGTAATGTATATCAGATGGGACAAAGATTAGATTTACAAATATGTCATCCATTTGTAGATCAGACAGACAAGTTATTAGTTATTAATCATGTGATGAATCAAAGCCAATTCATGCATTTTCGTGAGACCATTGTTTGGGCACGTTCCTGAAAGATCTCTTGAGATGACGAGGGTAAACTTGTGTTAAGCAGGATTAAATAGTTGCCAATCTGATATCTTTTCATACATGTGAAATCCTTCCTCATATTTTAACGCTGAGCACTGTTCTTGCATCCGGTAAGCCTTCAAGGTTGCTGATCTATGACTCAAACTGACCTCCCTGGATTGCACCACATTCTTACTAGTATCTCAAAGAATGAGCTACGCAGTGCTGAGACACCACGCTGGGCAACTTTAAGCACCTTTCATCATGCCATGAAAACACTTTTCTAAATTGTCCTGTCCAAACGCCTTTACTCGTTGTCTCCTTTTTTTCGGCGGCTGCTGAGCAGAAGCGTCAGCTAGATGCCCTTAAACCCTTAACCGAGCCTTTGAATTTCCTCTGTGGTCGTCCTGACACACATTCCTTTTTGTTTTTCAAAGTGAAGCAGAGCGGGTGACCTCACGTGAAGCGTCTGCAGCTCTGGATTTGTAGTTCAGCTGATGCTGGGTTACGTCACTCCCTGAATGCAGTTTGTCCTCAGACGTTACGACAAGCGGGACAGAAAATATTTCGTCTTTTTTTTTGTTGTTTTTTTTTTTCTGGTAGGTCAAGTGAGTTGTATCACGTCTCTCTCTTGGCTAGGTCTGTGTTTTCTCCTTCAGTGACATTGTGCTGTGTGGGAATATGTATCAATGATGATGAGAAGTGAATAAACCACAACATTTAGGGTCCCTCTGAGAGGGTGTGTCCTTCCCCGAAAGACTAAAGTTTTTATTCTAGACGTAATATATTAAATAATGTTTTCACAAACTGTTTAATGGCGAAATCATACCTATATTAAATAGTGTGTATAGAAGAAGAGTTTACTTGTATGTACCATGTATCACACCACTGATTACAGGATTGTGTTTCAATAGAATTAGGTACAACAGCACGTCATTCTGTTCAGCGCTGACAAAATGGCCGTTAATACGTGCAAAACCTTGAATGACATATTTTACATCCTCATGACTCACTGTGAGTTTTAAAAGCAATTACTCATAAATTAGATATTGGGGAAATACTGTTCTCAAATAAAAAAATAATTAGGGGAAACAGTGTGTTGCAGTGTTTTCATGGAGTGGCATTTGTCTCGGAAGGACACTTCGTTTACAGTCAAGCGAATCATTTGGAGCCTCGATCCAAGATTATATATCTGCGATGCAATGCCCATGTTTCCGTGCGGTTTTGTCACAGCTTGTGCCACCCAAACCCCAAACACGCGTTTTTCCACATGGTTTGAAAAAGAACACAAGTGACACACCAGTGTTAGAGTGGCTTAGAAAAACATCTCTGCCACCGAGTTATGTGTGCCAGTGCTGTGAGCGCTGGAATAAATACTCCTAAAACAGTCTGGATATTATTCACTTTTACGATTGTAACAGTGGTGTGGGCAGGAACATCACTGACAATGTTGGCGATTTCTTAAAAATCTGAATAGTCATCACGATGATTGGAGCTGTTGTTCAAAAATAATGCCATGAGGAGGACCTAGCCGTCACACCGATACCCTTCGCCCAGTATTTGTGGATGTTAGCAATTTGTTCGTGTGCCGTCACAGTCATTTCAGCTGCTAAACACAAACCCAGTAAAAAAGCCAGACAGCATCTCTTGTGGTTCAGAAAACAAAATATCTGTGCAAGAATAGCTTTTGACCTAAGTGCCTCTTTCATATGCTCCTTCCTCCAGATTGGAATGCTTGTCAGACTGAGGCAATATGCCATGAGAGCAAAATATTACACACGGGAAACAATCTGCAGAGTATTTTTGGCACGGGAGTTAAATATATGAACAGTGGGCTAAATAGTCAGCGGTGTCATGCCATTAAAAGCACTGCAGCAACCTCTAAATGAAAACCTCCACGGATAACAGGCATTCTTGTTCACTCAACCTTTCTGGCCGTTTTTTGGCACGCTTGGAATTTATAAATGCTGTTTTATAACATGAGATGTCAAATCTCGCCGACAACCTGACATGTTTTTGTATGACTTAACTTTTTCCGCTTTTTCAGTCATCTCCATGTCTGCGCTCAAAAATCACGGGTATATTTTGGTTATGGAATTACAATAAAGTGAAAACACGACACATGCCTCGGAACAAGCAATAAAACTCCATTGTTCATGTGACTATATTCCACTTGCGGCTTCTTCTTCCTTTATATTGGCTTCATGCATGAACGACGCTGAACAATATTTTGGAGGAAAATTCATCTGTCAGGCTGTTACACCTGCATCCCTGGGTCTGTGAGACATGACTGACTGGTATTCTTGAGATGTATCATACCACATATGTGGTATTGCGGTCTGTTATATAATATGCAGCAGTTTCCAAGTGGGGTCAGATGAGAGTTTCATTATCCTAGTGGAGAAGAAATCATGGGTGATTTTTGGACAGAGAATCAGTAAATTAACATGTTGTAGCAATAAAAAACAAAAGCTGTTGGCACCATACAGCCAGCTGCTCAAAAGGCTTACCCGATACAAACCACCGGCTTAGCAAAAAAAACTAACAGCATGCAGCAGTTGAGGGGAACACTGACTGGTTCACTGCAGAGAAAGTACAATGGCATCAGGTTTTAAAGGTACAGTTCACCCCAAAAATTCATTTTTACCTCAGCCTCATGCCATTAGAAAGTCAGGTTAAGTTTTGCAGTCCACAAAATATCAGCCTGGCGGCATTTCCCTAATCTAGGAAAGTAGATTGGGGACTTTAAAACGTTTTCGAATGTAAAAACAAAAACTGGCTCCATACGCGCTGAGATGACGAATTGATCTGAAAAAATGTATGCCTAAATCTTCACTGCAGCTACATAGCAGAAGAACACCCCTTCAGTCTGGGATACTTCACCTGACTTTCAGTCTGCACTGGGGTGAGTAGATACTGACAAATGTTTCATATTCAGGTGAACTCAAACAGTTAAATCAATCAAAGTTAAATCAAACATTCTTTATAAAATGTCAAGTGTGGAGCAAAAACAGTGCACATATTATTTATACAGGTTTTATATCATATTTGCACATCTCTGTGCACAAATTCACACTGTATAATCCGACATTTTGTGGCCACAGCCCCTTTTGATTGGCTGTGGGAAAAGCAACGTTAGTGATTGATAGAGGGGAAGCTTTCACCTGTTTTCGTTGGGAAATAGAGCAAAACATATCCATGTGTGGTTTTGAATCAACAGGATGATGCTGACAAAAGCACAAATCACGATCGTAAAACAAAGATCTTTACTCACGGCAAAAATGGTCTCACTTTTTTCACCTCTTGCATCATAAAACATATTTCTGCACAGCAAAGCAAATGTCAGATTTCTTACAACGCAAAACATCAGATCAAGAAGACGAAAAACAACCTCCTGGAGGAAAAAAAAAAAAAAAGATACTTCTTGACGCTGGTATGTGTGCATTCATGAGTCTGAAGTATCTGTCCATTGAAGGCAAAAGCCTGATGCTGGCACATGCGAAAGCCTTCAGAGCACTTGTGTAAAAAGCATTAAAATTCCCCACGCAATAAAACCGTTATTTATAGGACCGTAACAGCCTTGTAGTTTGTCTTACACAAACCCCAGAGGGGGAACCAAGACACTCAATCCTCCCATAGACACTCGCTGCTGAAGGGCTACTGCAACACATGGCCCCGCCGCTGGTTTGTATAGCCTTCTGATGCAAACCAGTCAAAGCTTTTTTTTCGGCCACATGAAAGCGAAAAAGATTTATTGAAAATTAAGCGGATAAGAATTTGCGGCAAGGGCAGAGCGAGAAAAAGGGAGGGGGGGGAACAAAAGGAAAGAGCGAAATACAGTAGGTGCTCTCAGTAACCCGCGTGATGTCATCGGGAAAAGTGTGTAACATTGTTAAAGTATACAAAAAAAGACAAACTCGTGACACAACACTTGCGGCATTAAGAAAGAATGTGTCACTCACTCGTTAAAAGTCAAAATAAAGGAATTAGCAATCAGAGAAAAATGTCCTGCTTAAAAACCGGAGAAGTCCTCATGGACGCGAGGTCAGCAGAGTTCAGCTGCTCCACAGTGTTGTTGTTGTTGTTGCTGTGAAAGAGAAGCTGACTGCAGATCAGTTAATTGAGATATATTATGTGGCATCCTGTGCTCCTTCCTGACTACAGGTATCTCAGAGTGTAAGTGATTTCCAGTTACAGCTGCTCAGAGGGACTTTTCTGTCTCTGCTGGTGACAGCTGGCGTTGTGGCACCGTAGTCTTGGTGTCAGGGCCGGTTCAGGTCAGAATCTCTCACAGGTCTTAGCATCCAACATTTCCTGATTGCTGCAAACATACAGCACAAGCATCAGTACGTACATTTAATGTGCAGGCATATAATCTGGTGACTGACATGCTGCAAATTTTAATTCAATATAATCTAAACTCTTAGGATAAGTTGATCATGGAGAATTTCCATTATCAGGATAATCGTGAATCAAGTTGAACGTTAAAATCCTCATATGAGTAACTTGACTTGGCTAAACTGACTCACCTCCTGATTCATTTTCAGTTGCCACAAGATCATTTCAAATATCGCAAGAGAGGATTGGAGTCTCGATTTGCCGATTACATCGCATCCACAAAAATAAGTTAAATCGGATGTGTGGAAATACTAGGGATTCCAAACTATAGAATGACAGGTAGGAGGGCTGCAGAACCTGCAGATGGAAGGTTTAATCGCCTAAAAATTTGCACTCCCATCTTGGCGGCCACTATCCAGAGTTAAGGTAATCGAGACATGAACTTTTCATATCGTGCCTTGCCTACTCCCAGGCAACAAAATGTGTGAGAAGTTCAACGGGTGCAACCGCTGTGTGATTGGTGGAACCGTACTCAATTTCAATCTACTCATCCGTGTTAATTAAAACAGCAAAAAAACCATCAGATATATGAAACTCTGAAAGCTTCCTGCAGTGTACAGTAATTATGTGTCAGTGACACAACACGGGTGAGTCAGAGAAAGCAAGTGCCAATGCGGTGTCACACCAAAGTGTGTCTCTGAAGTAAAGGATATATGACTCATGTCGGAGAACGCGTTGTTGGTGATTGAGGAAACAGTTGTCTTTTAATAACTTTTTATATGTTTATTTACTTCAGCAGAGCTCTTTCTGTAGGTAGTGCATGAAGATTTCAGTTCAGTTTCCTTTCATTCATGGTGAAGGACGAAGCAAGACGGTCACGCACACCTCGTCAGTGACGTGTCGGTAAGCGGGCACAAATGGTGTGATGAGAGCGTTTTCATCAAATTATCCCATTCCTTGTTTCACTGCCTCAAACCGTCCTCAGCGCGGTCCCGCTGCTGATAAAGAACCGTGGATGATTCCTTCATTTTCAAAGCCGCATCACCCTCATTTCACTGCGCTCCAACAGCTCTCATTTGATTGTGACCTGTAGCCGCGAAAGCCTCAATGGCAGCTGCTGAATCAGAGTCAGGATCAAACCTCTGGATAAAATTCCCAGATCAGTGGGGGGAAAAAAAATCAAGCGTTCAACACTGACTGCCAGAGTGCCCTTGAGCAAGGCAGATTGAACTTCCCAGGTGGAGTTGCGTGAAGGTAGGGGACTGCTCACAGTGTTAAAGAGGACACTCTTAGTTGAAATAGAGTGTGCATGTTCAGTAAACATTGTCTGAGTGAGTAAATGCAGCTCTAATCTGCTGTCTGACAGGAAGCCTTTTGTCCTGCAGACCCAGTTCCTGAACAAACACGTGAATGCAGTTATGGAAGTTTAATATTTTTTGTGCAATCATTTATAGCAATGTTTTCATATCAGTTACTGACTGATACAACACAATGGTGGTCCCCACTGCAGGAGAGTCTGTCTGTTCTTCTATTTATTCCTGAGGTACATGGGGATGAATACAAGAATATCGGGCGGTTGAGCAATGATAATCCCCGCGGACGAGCAGGAGAAGAGGGAGAAAAAGCGTGCCAACCACTGAAACACGAAAGTGAATCAGAGAATTACTAATCAAAACAGACGCCGCACGGTTTAATCAGGAATGATTTCTTAGAAGTCCAGAGCAGAAACACCTACTGCTCAAAACCAACGATGTCGTGAGAGCAAAAATGTAAGAAAATATCACTTATTGGCATGAGAGAGAAAATGATTTGATTCAGACGAAGAAAGTGAACTACTGAAGATTTAGAGTTTCCACCAATAAAACAGATTAGGACTGTGTTCTTGGCTTTGCGTCCTCCACCATGAAAACATTAAGTTCATTCTCCAGTCTGCATCCTTGACCAATGAACTGGCTTCCATCTGGGGTCGGAGCCCGGACGCTGTGCATCGGCCTCCCCCTGCTCCCTCGTGATTGGCTGAATGCAGAGCAACAGTTTTCACCATGTTGCACATTGTACAACAAGTGATATAAGTGAAGATTCTTCTTCCCTTGTTCCTCTTGGGCCTTTCTGGATGGACAGCTGCCTATAGGACGGGAAACCTTCTTAGATTTGATTGTGTGTTTGTGTGTGTCTGTGTGTGTCAGGATGAGATACATTTGCTCAGTGAATGCTGCTGGTCTGTTATTATCATAAAAGTCAGGTCACACTGTTCATCAATGAAATTATGAACTGCTGCAGAAAAAATAATATTTTGGTTGTACTACTGAGTGCTGTATCAGATACTTTCACACATTCATCGGAGTGTGTGAATATTTAAAGGTTCATACTCAAAGCCTGTTGTTCACTGATACATACAGCACGGGCCTATTGTCCATATCAGTCAAGCCCTGCTGTGCAACCAAAGAAAAAGAGACCAGTGAACGTTGTGAGCGCTGATATGACACTGCTGCCATCCAGCATCCAACACATCACCTTTGCTACACGGTGCGGTAGGCCAACAAATCCACCACACTTGCGAGCCTTAACGCTGGTGGAACTCTACACGGCGAAACGCAGACAAACATGGGATTGATTGATTCTGTCTCCTCACGTTTGCATGTGCCTCATCTGCTGGGTACAGTGACTTAGTGTTGCAGGATGGTATTGATCCAGAGTACATGCGACGGTGGGGTGCCTTCACTTTTTCGGCACAGCAAATACTGCCACTCTGTGTTCCAAAACAGACGGTGCTGCCTGAGATTGCAGCTCCGCTCTGCAGGTCCAACACTGCCCCAGAGTCGCCCCACACTGCAAAAAATACCACTCTTCCCTGGGTGTTCTCAGCTTGAACACACAGTTTTCCTCAGTGACACCGACCGTTTGCGGACATATTTCTGCTCAAGCCGTTTGAATGTGACATCATCCCCTCGACGTGGATTAAGTAATGTGCCAGCTGTAACTTATTTTCACATGAGGCGCCTGTCGTGCGTCCCTGCATCCGTGAGCGAGGCTGTGAACACTGCAAATAAGCTGCGTTCCCTCAGTCAATACACAATTACATCTCATGAGAATAAATTGGCGTTAATGACTGATGTCATGAGGTGCTCATGAACGTTTGAACACTGTGTCAGGAGATGGATCTCAAATTCATGCTGAAATTCTTCCTCCACTGTACCTATTTTCTCCTGAGAAAGTTCCATGTTATCTCTAAAGGATGTGCTGGTTGTGACCCCTGCTGATGCTATTAGAAATTATTCCATAAAGCACCAAATATTTTTACAAAACAGTCTCTACTTTAAGATTTGAGATCATTCGAGAAGGATTTTTATTCCAGCAGGCTTTAGGGGTTCTGTTGGGGACCTTGATCGTGCTGAAAAGTCAGTGGTAAAAATGATTTAAATCAGTTTTTGGAACTGTAGTATTGTTCATACGTGTTTCTGTATAGAGCTATAATCTCATATAATTGGGTCAATAACCAGTGTTATCAATCAGCCTCCTCTCTGAGGGCAGGTGGCTGTCTGGACACACAGCACGCACGCGTCTACGCACTCATCACGCCTCAGAGCAGCCTCGGCGTGCGTCTGTTTTGTTGTGCGCTACCCGGTGAGATGCGACAGGTCTGGATAAAAACTCACAGCGCCATTCTCACCCAGACACAATAATGACTCCTTTCTGATGAGTCTCCGCGCTCAACGGGAATCATTTCTGTCTTGCGAACCACCAGATCAGTTTTACTCAATTGTCCGCTGATGACAGATCAGTCATCGCTGTGCGTAAAGCCACGTTTCCAGTAACCTCTATGCAAACAGATGTCCTTATCAGATAAACGCGGAGTGTGTTACGCAAAGTTCATCCGAGTGGTTGAACTCGGAAAAAAAAATCGTGTTCATTCACCGGTGATTCAGGTTCATGGTGAAAGTGAAAACATCAATTGACTTTTAAAAGAAATGAATGATGGGGCTGCAGCGGAGCACATCCACGTTCTCTTCTGCTTTCAAAAGTGCTCAGGAAAGGGTTTGTTCGTGAGAATGACACTTGATCGCTGAGGATTTCTGGAGTATCTCCGCGAGTAAGTTCAAAGTCTCTAATTCCTGCGGCAGTGACTTTGAATTTTCACTTCTCCTGTCAAAGAAAAAGAAAAAAACACCATCATTCACACTCTCACATTATAATAATACGACTCGTTCAGATGTTTCGCGCGGGGGCAGGCGGCTGGCATCTTTGAGGTCATCCCTCTGCCAAAGTCGCTCCTTCAGCCTCTTTAACGCGCCCGCCTTTGAAACCACCTTCGATTTCAGCCGCTGCGTCTCAGCCAGAGGTCCTTAAGTTTAAAAAAAAAAAAAAAAGAAAGAAAACGGAGCATTTTGATAGCTCATGGGCTATCTCATTTCCTCCAAAGCGCCGATGGCCGGAGCTTGTATCATTTAATTAATCCCCGCGCATGACGTGCTCCGAGGCAGGTAGAGAAAACAGGGAGTTGGCGCGGAAGGAGGACCATTACGCAGGTTGGCATGACATCACCATGGGCTGGCTATAAAGCGGTGAGGACTAATACACAGAGTTTAGAGGAGCACTTGAAGAGCTTTGGAGTAAAGGACGGACCGAAAAGCCTCTTATGTTTAACAGCTGATTGGCTGCTGCCGCTCACCGTCCCACTTCGTGAACTTCAGCGCGGAGGAATCCCCGAAAAGAACACACGAGACTTGTCAAAATGAACTTGTCGTACTTGGTAGCGTGTGGACTTATGGTCACCCTGCTCTCAGTAAGGATGGGGGCGAAGCCTTTATCTCAGTCGCAGCAGAAGGTAAGAAGGAGTCACTTGAAGCCTTATTCCTTCACACATTACAGCAGTTTATTCTCTACGCGCTATTAACCGCCGGGAGCTGAGTGTTGCTTAAGGAGTGAACAGCTGTTTCTGCGGTCCAGGCGCTCAGGACTGTTATTTTTACGCATCATATTTCATCATTTCAGTCATGCTTAGCAATTCGGTGAGGACATTTTTTTTTCTCTCCCACACTCTGAATAGACACCCACCATATTTCATAAACAGACAGTGTATTTTATATCCTGTGATGCCTAACCTCCTGAAGACATCATAACTGCTGTTCTTTTTTTGTTTTTGTTTTTTTGCTCCGCAGCATTCATCAGCGTTTTGTCATTTAGGCGCCCAGTGAGTCGTGTGACATGCGCTCCAAAAAACAACAAAAAAAAGAAAACAAAGCGGAAACATTCAGTAATTAAAAGCCTTTTTTTTTTTAGATTCTTTGCGAAGCGACCTAGAGTGATGAACATACTCAACTTCCACTCGGAATTAGTATTTTCCAACTGTTAGCGAAGATTGAAGTCGGGACAAACGAGGCTGTTTGTGTGCGTAAAATCGCCATTACGCACAGAAACCGCCTGAAGAATCAACTAAATAACGCCGAGACCTCAAAAATAATCATTCCAACCCAAGAGGTTTTAGCTTTTAGCTCAGGTGGCTTGAATTGTGCTCGGCTGCAAACTGATGCCACAGTCTGCGCTCAGAGCGGAGCAGCGGGCTCCTGCAGGCACCTGCCCGATGCGACGCTTCAAGACGCGAAGACATCAGAAGAGTGTTAGAGCTGATTTATCGCACAGAACGATAGAAAGCACAGAGCCCTCACGGGAAGCTCGTGTTCGATTCGAGTCATAGAGGAAACCTCTGGATTAATTCCACAATTGGTCTTTGGTCAGTCGGGAGCCAAATCCATCTCAGCTCACACTCCAGCACCGCAGGAGTCATTAACATTTTTCTTTCTTGGTTAATGCACGCTGTTTTGAAAGTGCTTACATTGAGATCTCCTCTAACCCAGAGCAAACGGGTACTCCGCTCTCATGCATGCACTTCGGTTTTCATCAAAAGCACATCTCTCTGCACATCTCTCTGCACAGCGTATTTGCCTGAGGGAGCCAGAGTTTGTTGACCTTCTCAATCTGTGTTCCAGTCTCTTAGAAGTTTGCTGGGCGAGGAACTGGCGGAGTTTCTGGAGTCGGAGGAGAGGGAGAGGCGGCTAGACGCTGTGCGCTCTCGGATACGGTTACTGCGAGATTTACGCATGGACACCCGGGCCAGAGGGATGTGGGCTCGTCTCCTTAACGACCAACCCACGCCAAAGAGACACAAATCCGGAAACAAGAAAGGGGGGTCCACGTCGCGGAGTGGCTGCTTCGGGCACAAGATGGACAGGATAGGAACCATCAGCGGCATGGGTTGCTAGATGTCGGAGCAGCGCTCTGATGGTGAGTTTCCCCTCAAAGACACAGGACCACTTCACTGCAACCTGATATATCAACATAAAGAGGATGACTGGAGGAAGCAAGAATGAGTGTTGGGGATTGGGTGGGACACGAAGGAGGAGAGGAACAGCCAAGCGAGCAAAGAGAAGGGTGTAGTTATGGAAGGATTGTGCAAAAGAAAAGTAAAAGGATGAGGGTAGAAAGAAGGAAGAGAGACGGGGGATTAGGAAGAGGGATGCTTCAAATGTATATTTTCTTTAGTCAGTGGTCATCTAAGGACTCCATGCGGGCGAAAGGTGGAAGGAAATAATAATTAGGAAGAGAAGACGAAGGTCCTAATTGGGTTTTGTGTAGTTGCAGAAAAGACAGGGTGTAAGGAAGGAAGGAGGGAAGGGAGGAAGGAAGGGAGGAAAGAAGGGATACACTGCAAATCAAGTGCAGAGAGATGACCATGCATGGTAATATTCAGTCAGGTGATAAACACACAGTCTGGGTCAAAGATCAGCTTGATTGCAGACATCACATTCAGATATATGACATTACCTCAGCTGTCTGACTGACACGATATCATCAACACACGACCTTTAGTCCAGCTGTGTTCCCTCCTCTAACAGGAACACACTTCAGACAGCAGGAACACCAACTTAAGCTTATGCAAATTGACGTGCCGGCAACAATCCAGTAGATCTTCAGAAGGTCCACTCATATGCATACATATATAGACATATATATGGACATATATAGATGTATATAGATATATAGATATATATATGCACATCACCATGAATGATCCCATCTGCTTCAGCTAGAAAACAAGTGGCATATGTCAGGTTTAAAAAGAAAGGAAGGACGTGGGGGATGGAGGAGGGATGGAAGGATGCAGACAGGCTAATGCACACACACGTTATAAACACAGAGCACCCTGTGGTGGCCAGGATTCTTTCTGGGAAACCTTGGCTTTTTATCCAAGCGATTGGAATGAAAACAACAAAGGGGCTGTGGTGGTTGAAGGAAGTAATGAGGAGGCTAGGTGACGCACAATTAGTCCTGAGGCCTGAGGCCTTTTTGTGGTTGTGGCAAACTGTGAAAACCTGATGGGGGAGTGTGAATTTGTGACTAACTTGTGTGAGTGTGTATGTGTTTGTGTGTGTTCTTCATCAGCTGACACCCGTCTTCGGGCTGCAGTGTATCCGTGTGTCCATTGGGTAGACGCGGTTAGCGGTTAACTGTTTGTTTTTTCCTGAATGCTCAGTCTGACCTTATTCTTCTGTTCCCTCTCTGTGTTTCTCTAGATCTCTGGACGATGGGTTTGAATAACAAAGGTTCCGTTTGTTCTCACCTGACGGGGAAAAAAAAAGAAAAGAAAAACTCACCAAGTGACATATTTTCGGTACGAAAGTCACCACGACCAGCAAAAGCAAAGACTGAGACGGCAATGCTACAAAACCTTCATATAAATATATATATAATAGATATGCAGGTATATATATATAAATATATATACATATGTGTATAACATACAAATGATCAATAAATACAAACACAGACGCATACTACAAGATGGCGGACAATGGTGTAAAAACTACAAACCGCAAAGCTGTATATTGTTGCTGCTGCTGTACATTCATGTACTCCATCTTCCCCCTACATAAATGTATTTATGTTTTAAAAAAAAACTATTTATATGTTTATAAAAAGAGATATTTATAAATATGAGTTTTATTTATGTAACATTTTGAAAAATGGATGCAAACTGCAGGTCAATTCTGTTTGTAACTTTTTTCTTTTGTCTCAAATAGTTGTAAATGTTGATAAAAATGATAAAAAGAACATTCCATGTGCACTTACATGTACCCTCTCAGGCTTTTATGTTACGGAACCGAACACTTTCTGCATGGCTTTTTGGGTGAAAAGTGGTACCTTGGGTATATCAGCTTCTGAGGAGCTGAGATAAAACGAAAAAAAAAAAAAATTAAAAATAACTGCCTTGTTGTTTAATTCTACGCAAGACAGATTTTGACAAAGGTTTCACGAGAAGAGTAAAGCTACTCTGTGCACCCGTAGAGGCACATGTAACAGTAAAATCACCACCCGGAGGAACGGCATCTACTGTATCTACCGAGTGTTCATATATCATACTTAGACCTAATTATCCTTAATAAGACTACGTTGGATAGTTCATTTATTTTTCCTGCATTTGACCTGCACCTCGCAGAGCTGGAGATGTATTAATGGCATCATACCCTTATTAGGCAGCTGACGGAGAGCAGCGCTCTACAACCAGACACAGTTTAAAGCCAAGTTGAAACTGATGGCTTGCTGACTTTGAATACAGAACTTAGCTCAACGTAAAAGGGAAATATGGTATTATGCTGTTACAGTTTATATTCATCATGTGACCTCTAGTGAATGAGAGCAATATGGTTTAATACCACGTCAATCACTAATTGCAGGAACGTCAGTGGACCACAGATTCAAAATGTTCACAGTGTTCCAGAGCATGAGCATCCAATCAAGTATGCAGGTCAAAAACACTGTTGGTAGATTAGTTGGGAGGAGGAGTTTCTCAAAGCAGCTACCAGGTTTTGATGCAGCTGGAGTCAAGTCAAGTCTTTAACTCCCACAGCTTCAAGTTTAATGATTAAGGTGACTGATAATAATACCTATCAGTGTTTGTGCGGCATGTGTCTGAAAGCAGAGTTTCCAAAATAAAACGAAAGAGAACAGTGAAGTATACAAAACACGGTCATAAATACTGTATGTGATCTTTCAAAGAAACAAACAAGCAACATGAGAATACAAGATGGAAACATGTGAAGGCAAGTCTATAAAAGTGTGTTTATGAGGAAAGCGTGATAATGAATTGGCGAGCTGACGTTTCTGAGACAGGGTGTTCCACGGTCTCGCCCGTAGGGGGTTGAGAGTCGGAGAGGCCGTGGAGGAAGATCTGCAGGCTCTGGGAAAAAGGGTCCAACTTTGGTGCTGAGCACGTTTTACAGAGTTGTTGCAGCCCACCCTTCATCACAAGGATTACTTATCGTGTAGGTCATAAAAAAATATCACCACGCAAGCCAAAGTGATTCACACAAAGCTTTTCAAATCCACTTGAACACAATGTTTTGTAGTATGCGTGAAGTGCTTAACCAAGTGGTTTAACATTGATCACTTGCACTAATATGCTCCAGCACTAGAGGGCAGTATCGAGCAGGGGGAAACAAAGAAGACACCTGTCACATGCATGCAATCAACACCATCGTTTACCATCTGACGATAAATATGACATTTGAAAAAGTTAAATGACTCAGTGGATGGAGTAACCTTCTCATTGTGACAGCAGGGATATGTTTATTACACAAATGTTCAAATGTCATTTATAATGAATGGCATCTCCTTCTCATCACTGACACAAAGTACAGATTGGCCACAAACTGAGGCACGCCTCACATGGTTGGTGTCCAAATTGCAGGAACACTAGATGCAAAAACCTGAGAAGGGAAAGAAAGGCAGTGTGCAAAACATGATAAGAGCTTCTAACAAGCTGAAGCCCATCAGCAGGGGAAGGACTACACTGAAGAGGAGCTGCTAAAAGTACACCGCAGAACTCAGTCAACACCACTGTGCCAGGCTCAGTGCTCCGTGAAGTGAACTTTTTAAAAATGATATTTCTGTGCCGTTCAGTTAGGCTGTATCAAAGGCCAAGTAATACAGTGTACAGTCAAAAGTTAATTGTGTGAATGGAGAACACAAAACCTCCATAGAAAATATGGCCTGACAGTAGCGCTGAATGGTTACACAACAGTCAGGGTATATAGATATGGTGTTATAATGATAGTATAGTTTACATTTTCCCATCATGTTCCCATTTTCAAGATGATAATTCTAAAAACAAGCATTAACTGCTTGAAATTGAATGCCTCACACACTGACATCACAATGAAAGCTCTCTGCACAGGTGATAAAAACAAAATGTAAGCCCCTTTCTGGCAATTCTTTAGCATTTTTAGCCATTTTTTAATTTTAATATCACAAATCAGATTATAACCAAACTTCTTACATCTTTTATAACCCTGATCATCTTTCTGTTATGCCTTTCTTCAAAGCTTTAGATGGTGTATTACGCGTGTCCGTTATTTTGTCCACTGCATGTGCCAGCTATATGACGACACAAATTAGTAGAACTGCTGCAGTCGGTGACTCATAACCGCAGACAAGAGGTTTTAGTATTTTACTCCATTAGCAAGGATGTAAACACTGGCAAAATAATTGACATAATAAGAAACATTACCAAAGATTTACCACTGTATGCTTTTACCGACAATTTACAGCCGAGTATACATCTGGTCATTTTGGGTCGCTGCCCAGAAATAAATGCGCATTATCCCTGTGATAAAGGAAATCCCCTCTGACCTAAAATCCCAGGATGCATCTATTTCCCCTCGCTGCCGCTGATGCGCGTTCTACTTGTTGGAGTCACTCGCTTTAATCCATCCCTGTTAGATATCGGTAGACAGCAGGTGCAGAGGGGTGGGTGAAACAGCGCAGTAGAATAGTTTTGCTCATTCTTTTAACGCGGCAGGGTTCTTTTGAAAGAACACAGTGATTTAACACATGAAGGTGACAGGGTTCAGAAACCAGATGTTGTGTTTGACAGCCAGCTGGAGTACAATGTAAACACTTGAAACAAGGATTTCAGACAGTGAAACATGAGTGAACTAAAATCATGAAACAGCTATAAATCCTTAATTCTTTTTATACAGACCTCACACTTTATACCACTGCCTGCTACCATATCAAATGTAATCACCATTGACATCAACCAGTCTACCATACAGAGCAGAGTTGCCATTGTACATTTCTACAACACTTTGTATGTTAAATTTGCACATTTCATATGTACAATATTGACAATATGTGTCATATCATATTGTGATTGTGTGTTTATGTGCTCCTTCGTACCAGAAGGGGGGATGCTGGTGGCATTGCATCTAGGCGAGGCAGCCGCCAAGCAGGACACCACAGCCAAAGTCGGCGTTCCAACATTTATAAGTGTGAAACGATATTTTCCAGCCATACCTGTGGTATTAAAACCACATATGTTCAACAAAACAATTTCCAGGTGTGTTTGTGGTGACAGAAGCAGGTAAGCCAAAACATTATCTTCTCCATATCTTAACCAATTGTTTTTTGTGCTTAAACCTAACCAGTCCACAAGCACAGCATTGTGGCAACATTACAATTTTAAAAACTGAACATAAAGACACAATAAGTTGCACCAAAAAGAAATGTGAAGTTTCAACATATCCGTGACTTTCCTTTTCAAAATTCAGGTAAGTGATTAACACAGAATGACCCAGTAGACTATTAAATTGAAGTTGTACAGGCTACAAAGTTTTGACAACTCAAACGTTTTAGTCTACTTAATTTCAACTTCATTTTAAAGTCATCGGTTTCCTTGATTTTTGTTTTTAAGTTAAGTCACTTTGTCAGATTGTACACTGCAGGTTGCATGAAACAGTCACTGTTATATTCACATAGCTATTCAAAATACTGTATACTGTATGTGTTTGTAAAGAAATAATTACAGGAGTTGTAATGTACTTGCTGCGTGGTAAGATCCAAACAAAATTGACATTACTATGAAGACGCCATAATACTGTCAAAATTGAGAGTTGCTTTGTGAGGACGATCTGTCAAGCCTGAAATAAAGGAGCAGAAGAGTAAGACAGGTGAGGTGAAAGCCAGTTTTGAAGGTTGTCTACGCAGACGTCTGTGAGCTCAAATGACATCATTAAGAGGTGTGATGGGTGATCTTTGCTGAGAGTTTTGAAGACTTAACAAAGTCAAGATAACATACATTCTACTACAAAAAGACAATTTTACAAGCAATCCCCTACCCCCAGAACCGTAACATAAAAAAGTACCAGAGTTCAAATGCATCTTCATGTATAAAAAAAGAGAGAGAGAAAACAAATGAATGAAGCTAAACAAAGGCATTAGCTTAATTAAAATTAATTAATTAAAATAATGGGTAGCCAGCCTTATTTCACTGTGAGACACCAGTAATGAAAGAGAGATTAAGCTGCTTGGAACAAAACTACTTTCTCTCCCTCTGTGAAATAAGTGAAGGATGTAAAACGCAATGCTGCCTCTTTGTGGTGCTGAGGGTTAATTACTCACATGTGCTGCTGGTGCCTCCTGGGAATCGAGCCTTGCTGCAGGCTGCCTCGTACACACACGTACACCTAGAAACAGACTGCCGCCAGGGAAGAGTGTAGAACATGATCAAAAGCTCCAGAACAGCTACTCAATGGACACTGAGGATGTTCCTATCAACTGCAGTTTCCATGGTCGAGGGAACTTTAAATCTCTGCATTCGAGCCAACTTACTTTAGATGACAAGTCCTCAGTGTTCAGAAAAAAAGGGAAATTTGGCAATTTCTCATCAACTGGGTAAACTGCGTTGGATGAGGAAGATTCTTGTACAAGTGAAAGCTCCAGAGTGACATCTAAATGGACCTTACAGGAGGTCAACTTAATATTCTTCCTGTTGTGGTGGCTATCCATTCTATATTCGTTTGTTATCAGTGATGGAGGTAAATTTTAAGAGGTTTTGCTATATTAAAAGAAGGCCAACTTATATCAAATGAAAAGTTCTTAATTTGAATTGTAATTACGCAAAATACAGAAGGGCCTTATTATCAGGTAAAACCACTTGGACTACCAAAAGACTACCATTTTGTGTTCTTTAAATTAGGCCAACATAATTTCTATTCTGCATCCATATTAAAGGTTCACTGAGTAGTTTTAGGGATCAGACTTAATAAAATGAATAAACAAACTGATCTTAAAGGACAACACAGTTTCACACTTGTTTATATTTGGCTGAAAAAGGACTTCAGATATTCAGATATGGAAAAACCGATGAGTCTGTATCATTACCTCATTAATATTGTAAATATCAAAATTATGAGTTTAAATATCTTCTCCAAAACGACACAGTTTTGTTGGAGGTGATCCAGGTTTATCCATTTTAGGTATTTTATATAGAAAGTTGTTTAGGCCAACCAGTCCAGGCCACATGTATCATAATATCATATATACACAATCCTTATCCGCTGGTTTCCGGTCGTTTGTGGCAAATAAATGTAATCAACAGCTAATTTCCTCTTAAATGTTGTGGATTCGGCAGCATATTCTGAACGTATTACCTTGAATTAGTACCTCAGATTTGTTAAAGTATGTCGAGTAAATGTAGTTGCTGTTCCGCACATCTGGCAGCGCACAGTGCTCCGCGTGGTGGCTGCTACATGTGCTTGATGCGTGATGGCAACTGGGACAGACCACGTGGTCCATATAAACAGCTGCACGGGAGTCAAAAAGGCGCTTTGTGCTGACTGGCTACTGAACCTTTAAAGTTAATTCAAAAGTTATGCTGTGAAAATGTTCGGCCATTTTTTTCCCCCAAAAATTTAAAGTTACATGACCGCCATGTCTTACTAACATCACAATGTTTCTTGTAAAATTCGGAGGGAAAACATTAATTCACAGCAGTTTTGACAAGAATACGCCACCACGTGATCGTTTTATTCACGTCACGCATTTATTTATGAGGAGCATCAACAAGTAGCCGTGTATGTCCGCGGTGCGGCTTACGGTTTCTTCCTGCCCATGTAAGCGAGGCGCGGGCACGATGCAAATGCACCCTTGGTCGTGATTGGTGGAAGCGGCCGTGTGGGCGGGTCGACGCGAACGCGCAGAGCAGGAGAGTAACGAGCGCGTCTTCCACTTCTCTGTCTTTCCTGCCCAATGTCCCACCGAGTAGGCTGAGCCACGTGTGTGCAATAGCTGTTTCGTTAGTCGTCTCCCAAAACGTCCAGTTTCTTCGTGTTTCGCTGAAACACACAAGAGCACCATGGTGAAGTTAGCAAAGGTAAGGACATTTTTTTCCCGTGCGTTTCACCGTGTCGAGTGTGCGCGCGTTGTGGCAAGATAGTTGTGTCTATGCGCGAGGCCTTTTTGCGGAGACGTTGATGCATTTGTGAGAAACGGGGAAACTGACAGTGGGTTTAAATGTTTTCTCGTGTGCCGCAGTTATTTTTTTTTTCCCCCTCTTCCATTATTTTTACCCTTTCTGTAAAGGCCCCCCTCGGTGTAAAACGCATGGTGGCATTTCACTCGTACAAAATGTTTCTTCTCCGTTATGATCGGCCATGTTTGTTCCTGGCCGCTTCTGGCCTGCTATCATTAAGATGGCATTCATGCGCGTTCTCGATTTTAAGAATGAAGTTACAGCTCCACGAGAGGACAGATTAATTTAATGGCATGCAACAAACGCGTGTCGTTTGATACGTCGCAAAGGTTTGACATAAAAATAGTGGAACATGGGATTTGTATACACTGCGCCAGCTAACGTGTAAGCTAGCTCTTAGCATTAGCGCGGTGGTTAACAATCCAAATGCAAAGCTGAAGCTCACTTCCGTCTCGCAGTTTGCGCAGTTTTGATTAGTCGCATGCATGGTCGTGTATTCTTTTTTGCGCGGTGACCAGTTTGATTTCAGTGCTCTTAGCTATAAGCTCGACCTCATTGATAGCTGCTCAACGTGCGTTAAAGAGCCTGTATGCTAACGGGAAAATTAGCCGAGATGCTAACAGCCCGACCTCCTTAGCTCCACGTGGGTTGTGCGCCTGCTCTGAGTGACACACGAGGTGAAAAGCCGGAGCCGAGAAACTACATTACCGCCCCCAGACATCCAGTTATCACGATCTACCTCGTCCATAACCCTCGTAAATAATTGTCAGAATGATTTAGTTATCCATTTTGTTGTTTTTTTTTTATTTGTCAAATTCTGAAGTGCCGTGTGGTCCCCCAATGTGAACAAACATGCTGAAGCAGATTGTGTGGAGGGCTATGCTCCCATGATTTTTTTCTTCTTTAGCTTTACCTCTGTCTGTTTCTCACCCTTGCTCTATTTTTGATTAAATTTGTATTTTGTTCCTCTACTCATAGGCAGCAGCCAAGCAAGCAACCCAGAAGAAAAAAGCCCCTCCACCCCCTAAAGATGTGGAGGAGGAATCTAGTGAAGAGGAGAGCAGTGATGGGGAAGAAGAGGTACGTCACTTACAGAATTTCTCGGTATATTCAGAGCATTTCTTGTATTTCCAAATAGCTTTTAAGTGATTTTTGTGTTTTCTATTGCAGGCTGCTCCACCTAAAGTGGTGAAGAAAGCCACACCAGCCAAAGCCGCCCCAGTCAAAAATGGCGCTGCTGCCAAAAAAGCAGAAAGTGAGGATGATGACGATGATTCTGGTAAGTGAAAGTATTTGTTACTAGTTTATTGGAAGAGGGCAATTAAATATCTGGCCACAAGTTGTAATGATGGTTCTGGGTCTGTTGCATTCAAGCTGGAAATTGCATTTATGAGCTGGTTTATGATAGAGATTTTATTTAGACACTAAAATAATTGAAAGGGAACATGCATTTTATGGGTGTGAGGAATACAAATGGATTAGGTTTTGGTCAGATGTGTGTTCTTCCACACGTTAGTTGCATTTAATTCAAGATAAGTTCTTAAGGAAAGTATATCATTCACTTAAATATGAAGTATGTATTACAGTGTAATGTACTCAATTGTGGTCAAAACCCAGAGTACTCGTCCTCAGCTTGTCGTACATCTTTAGATAATTGTAAGTTGTCCAACATTTCATCACATTTCATCAAGCCATATAAGGAGTGTTAATGTAGAATCAGGTCCTATAGCACCATGTTGACACGTTCACAATATAGAATATTGTGTTCTAAGGTTTTGTGCTTTATCATTCAACCTACAGAGGAGGAGTCTGAAGAGGAGGCTCCCCCACCCAAAAAGACCCCTGCAAAAGCGGCACCGGCTAAACCTAAGGCAGCCCCTGCAAAGGCTGAAGAGTCAGATGATGACGATGATGACGAAGATGATGATGATGGTAAGACCCAGAGCATTGTATTTCTGGTCACAGAAAAAAAATGTTGTTATATTTTATACTGGCTTTAAAATTGTCTGATCATAACATTTAATTACAATTGGTTATAAAATTGGATGAAATAATACTGCCCTCCATTGTAATATCTGTATATTACAAAGATTACCAAACACCCTCCATTTCTTGGCACGCATGTTTTTTTGGTACTCATGTGTGTAATGTACGGAGGAAAAGTGAATGCAGCGCTATGTCTTCGGTACTGGTGTGTGTTATCGTCTGCCGGTTCTATCCTCAATCGCTGCTACATTCTTTAATTTTAGTACTTTTCCTAGAGGGTTATTAATGTGCAGATTCGATCAGCATGTCCTTATGGTAGAAATCCGCGACTCTTGTGCATGTATTATCTAGATGAGTCTGAAGAAGAGGCCCCACCACCCAAGAAAGCAGCCAAGCCTGCTGCTAAACCAGCTGCCAAACCAGCAAAGGCTGCACCTGCAAAGGAGTCTTCTGACGACGATGATGACGATGACGATGATGAGGAATCGGAGGAAGAGGCCCCACCTCCTAAGAAAGCTGCAGCTAAACCGGCTGCAAAGGCCAAGGCTGCCAAAGAGGAGTCTGAGGATGAAGACGATGAAGATGGTTAGACTAAGCTTTAAATTACATTTGTACCTTAATGGTTGGTGAGAGTCAGTGTAGGGTTGCTGACTTGTGATCTTCAGCCGTAGAAGAGTACATGATGATCAACAAGGGACTTAATACTGATTTTGTATGATGTCACCTTTATTATGAATCTGATGCAGACTAACAGCAGATGGTCAGTGGCTTAAATTCGGTCACAATGTCTCTGATGTTATGTTTTGTGTGTCTTCAGATTCCGAGGAGGAGATGGACACTACTCCTGCTCCAGCAAAGGCAAAGAAAGCTGGCATGGTGAAGGCCAAGGAAGAGTCAGAGGAGGAGGACGATGACGATGATGACGAAGATGATGACGAGGAAGAGGGTGAGTGCTGGCGATGGCATTGTGATGCCATGATTGGCCAGAGTAGTCGCCTTGCTCTCAAGCACAGATTTGTAGTCGGCTGTTAAAAAATACATTCAATATTTTATTTTTTAGCGAGTAAAGAACCCCTCTACAAAGCTGAAGGCCGCAAGAACATGACTAAGGTGGAAAGGTCCACACTAGTTTATCACAGCCATCAGACTGCTGCCAGAACACTTGACAAATTACTGCATCACGGGCAAATAATGGTGTCACCTGAAATAAAATTAAGTGATATAGTTGAACAGTACACTAGTTTCTGACTTTCTCTCAACATCTCTGCTGAATCAATGTTTGGTGAATTTCAGCTTATGCAACTCTTCTGTCAACAGATGCCCCAGTGACTGCTGCGAAGAGGAAGGCAGAAAGCAAGAAGGACACCCCTCCTGCCAAGAAGGCGAAGTCAGAAGGCGATGGTGAGAATGAATCCACCTATCCAATCAATTAATAACCACACATTTTGTGATGATCAACAAGGGACTTAATACTGATGTGTGATGTCACCTTTTTTTATTATTCTGAAAGTGTTTGGCCAAATTAATACAATTGATTTTTACACGACATATGAAGTTTAATAAAAAAGATGCTCCCATTTTCCAGGCTTCTGTCTGTTTGTTGGAAACTTGAACTCCAACAAAGACTTTGAAGAAATCAAAACTTCCCTGAGGAAATTCTTCTCCAAGAATGACCTTGAGGTTGCAGATGTCCGACTAGGTGGATCCAAGTAAGAAATCCATTTAACTTATTTTAGCATGTGTGTATGTGAGAATTCGACCGCTTTGAGCAGGTTGTTGCAGTTTTTGGGTTTTTTTTTCTTCCTAAAGCAGGAATGTCTAATGGTACTTTCCTCAACAGGAGATTTGGCTATGTGGACTTTGCATCTGAGGAGGACATGCAGAAGGCAATGGAGCTCAATGGCAAGAAGTTCATGGGTCAGGAGCTGAAGTTGGACATGCCCCGTAGCAAAGACGCTTCCCAGGATGGCAAGAAAGGTGAAAGATGCTTCTGAGTGTGTTCATGAAGGCAGTCAACTTAGAAGGTTTTAAAATTTCCCTCATCCTCCATTTCTTGGCATACATGTAGTTGCAGTACTCGTGTGTGTAATGTTTGGAGGAAAAGTGAATGCAGTGCTATGTCTTCGGTGCCGGTGTGTGTTATCGTCTGCCGGTTCTATCCTCAATCGCTGCTACATTTGTCCCTTAGATTTTGGTAGAATCTGAAGAGGTTTTACTTGATTTTCTCGTATTTTGCGGATTTGTAAAAATCCACCCCCACTGACATTGTCATTTTTCAAACAGAGAGGGATGCACGGACACTTTTTGTCAAGAACCTCCCCTTCTCCGCAACAGTTGACGACCTGAAGGAAGTCTTTGAAGATGCAGTTGAAGTCAGGTTACCTCCAGGCCAGAACGGTTCAAACAGAGGGTAAGAACAACTGTCATTTCGAGTTGACCAGAGTTTTCATCAGTAATGTCCCTCTTGCACCAGACAAGTAAACTCTTTTATCCCTGACAGTATTGCCTACATTGAGTTCAAAACTGAGGCTGAAGCAGAGAAGATGCTGGAGGAGGCCCAGGGAGCTGACGTACAGGGAAGGTCCATTATGGTCGACTATGTGGGAGATAAGAGCCAGAAAGGGGGCAGGGTTGCAGGTAAATACTTTGGACAGTATGTGAAACTAGCATTGGCATTTATCTGCATAAGACTTCAGAAGTTGAATGGTAGTTTGTTTGAAATTGTTGGAAAGCCTGACTTGACAATGTGGGTGGATTTTTAAGGGGTTTGCTATAAAGCAGTTCTTGCAAAAACATGGCTTCATTGTGCTCGTCATACAAGTCACTACTCTGCACCTAGTTGTGAAAACACAGCTTAATCATTACTTGACTGAAATGTTTGTTTTTAGACGCTGTCTCTGATAAAGTCAAGTTAAATAGGTCATTGTCTTTAAATGTGTTAAAGCTCTTGGGCTAGGTATTTTGATAAGAAGGGGTCACTGGATTTGAATGTGGCCAGTAAAGATGCAAGAAGGCATCTTCAAAGATAGTCATGTACTGATTAAGTTGAAGAGATTATACAAAGTTTTTCAGCTTTGTAGTTACCACTTACCACTTCTTTTTTCCCTCTCTCCCTGTAGCGACAGCAGCAGCATGTAAAACCCTCGTAGTTAATAATTTGGCATTTAGTGCTACAGAGGAGGTCCTCCAATCCACATTTGAGAAGGCTGTCTCCATTAGGATTCCACAGAGAGATGGAAGGCCCAAAGGGTGAGTAATCTGTGTGGTATACAACTGTATAGGATATGCTGCATTAGATCGTGAAATGCTCCACCTTCTCATGAGCTCCTCTCAATCCCACCTATGATTCTGCATGGATTCGCACGAGAAGCAGAGCCAATGCAGAGTTTGAACAGGCTCACCCTCCTCATTTGGGTGCTGCCTACGTCAACTGTGCAACAGGCAGAAATGTCTTTAGTGAGGAACAATTTTACACGATGAGACAGATTGCATGTTTTTGACGAGGCACATTTACATTTGTAATTTGATTCATCCATATGTTTTCTTTCTAAAGGTTTGCTTTTGTAGAGTTTGAGAGCACAGACGATGCTAAGGATGCTCTGGAAAACCTCAACAACACAGACATTGAAGGCCGGTCAATCAGACTTGAGTACAGCCAGAACAGTGGACGAGATGGTGGCAAGGGAAACTCAGGTACGTTTTGAGACTTGAGTAAACATTCAAGCCCACATCACAGTTGAAAGATTCAGGGGTGACGGGGCCAGATGTGATGAAAACTTGATCTCCTGAACTCTTTTGATGAATGACTGATAGTCAAGTCCTGATCTGGTCTTTGAATAAGGCTTTAGATCGAAGGTCTTTCTTAAACCAAATGACTATCATCAGGGTAGATAAAACTTAATCAAGTATCGTTTTAATAATAACTTCTGTCTCTGCCACCAGGTCCAACAAAAACCCTCTTCGTCAAGGGGCTTTCTGAGGACACGACAGATCAGACCCTCAGGGATGCGTTTGAAGGTGCCACAGCAGCCAGGATAGTAACAGACAGAGACACAGGGTCATCGAAGGGGTAAGTTTAAGTGGCTGTTGACATTCCCCCTGGCTCCCTACTTTGACATTTTACAGAGTTACTTGAGAAGTAAAGCATACTTGCAGTTCGATGGGCAGCCGACTCAGGTCGGAACTGTCTGTGTCTGATACGAAACGACATCATCAAAGTAGACTTGGGGATTAGATCTTTGTAACGTAAACGTAAAATGCATTCATGCGTCCTTGAGTTAGGTATTAAGTCAGTTTTCTTATTTGATTTAAGCATCTTTGTATTAAATACAGATATTTTAGTTTTAAATTCCCAGTATAGGTGATGTCAATCCAATTTTAGTTTCCTCCTCTGAAGTATAACAAAGCCTTCTCCTCGAACCTCCCTACAGCTTTGGATTTGTGGACTTTGACAACGAGGATGACTGCAAGGCAGCTAAGGAGGCCATGGATGATGGGGAGATTGATGGCAGCAAGGTGACCCTGGACTACGCCAAGCCAAAGGGTGAAGGTGGCTTCCGTGGAGGTCGCGGTGGTGGATTTGGTGGTGGATTTGGCGGCCGCGGTGGTGGCAGAGGAGGCCGCGGTGGCTTTGGCGGCTTTGGCGGTCGTGGTGGAGGTGGCAGAGGAGGAGGAGGAAGGGGAGGCCCTCGCGGAGGTGGACGCGGGCGTGGCGGCTTCGGAGGTGAGGACAATCTAATTTGTTGTTGAGAGGACATTGAAAAGTTAGTGTCTAGTTAGCATGTCATCACTAGTTTCATTGTTTTCAGAGAGCTGCCATCAATTTCTTGGCAAATGTCAGGGCACTGATGTCAACCAACTTCTGGATTTAATGTTACTGTTGCCCTTCAGGGTGAAAGTGGAGTATTAGGCTGGCGTCTTTCTAAATCAAGATTTCTTTTCTCATTTCAGGTGGAAGAGGTGGCGGTGGTGGATTTGGAGTCAAACCCCAGGGGAAGAAAATCAAGTTTGATGACTAAATCCTAGTCTGTTTTACTTTTTGAATGGACTCTGGTTTCATCACTTTTCAGAGCTTTTGGACATTCCAGAAAGCGTCATTGATTATATATTTAACTGTTAATGGGCATTTTAGCCCTTTATTTAGACCCCTGAAACCTCCCCTACCCTACCGTGCCAGACTGGTACTTCTGACCTTCTCAGCTCAAGTGCTACGTGTTAGTACTGAATGTCCCTATTGCAAAACCTGCACCTCTTGCCCTCATTAGCTTACTTGCTTTTCCGAACGAGTGAAATGGAATGGGTCTGGCAAACAGGTTTGCTGTGAAAAATACGCTCGTCTTTGTCAGATACATTGTGTAAATTTAAACAGTTTGTATGATTTAATTTTACCTTTTGTAAAAAAAAAAAAGAAAATACACCTGTATCCATATGTTTTTGTTTTTATTTTGTTGTTTAGTTTGCTTTAGTTGCCAACTGTTTTACTGTAATGTGCAAAGCATATTTTGATAGAAGATTTGAGTCAGTGCTCTAGAGTTGGGTGTTAAGAAATATGGGAAATGTTCAGTCATGTTTGCTTGGTGGGGGCACAGTCCGTGTCTGGTTCAGAGGATAAACTGCCTCTTATGTATGTAACATAAAATATTTGTAGTGCATTGACTAATTTTTTCCCATCTGAAAATCTCAAGATTTTCACATGATCAATTAAAATCTTCTAGGTGGTGATTTTTAAATGTCTCTTCATTATTGTATCCATTTCTACCTTACGCACTGAATAAGTATCAACACGGTCCCTCAGGCCTGGTTTATTCTTGAATATGTAAGTCTCAGTAGTTCAATTTATTTGCCAAGTTTGGTACATTGACTGATTTGCTAATGCAGCTAACTACATCTAATGCAATACAACATCCCTAAAATAAATTCTACATTTTGAAGCTTGTCGGTATGTCAAATGTTGATTCAACTAACGGAGGCTCTGATTTATGGTGCTGCCCAGCTCACTGAATTTGAATGTGGTGAAGATGGTCATGTTGACAGCAGTAGTTGTGCATCGCTGATGACTAGGGTGTTATCTGTTAATAAGTCAGCAGAAAATGGCTGCTGCATGATGACCTCCTCTCTCCACCAGGTGGCAGAAATGGAGTGTGGCACCACAGACAATGGCCAGAACTCAGCAGATTTGTGCTTTGCTGTTACAGGGCAAAACTGCATCTTTTAATGGTGCATTCATACTACTCACAAAAGCAGTATTGAATAGGAGTGCAAATGTTGTTTGGGGAACTTTGCCTATTCAAATCCCACAACCAGCATGCATCCTGTGTGTGAGGACTTGTCACAAACTCTGTACAAATGCCCTGATTCATATCCAAGATATTCAAATATTTTCTAGATCAAGGAGACAAGGAAATATTTACACTTAAACCAGAATCAGACAATTGTAACTTTTTTTCTTTAAAGAACGCTCAAACCAATACATTGACAACTAATATAGTTGGCAATTGTTGCTTAACATGGAAGCAATTTGTTCACTAACTGTAAATTCTGACAGCAAGTTTCTTTCAGTTGCAAGTTGCTAAGTAAAAGGGTTCAAATTTGAACCTCTTGCAAAGAGGCAAGTCTGAAAACTAGGGTTCACATCTCAGAATTCAGATAAGGAATCAGCTTTATTGGTCAAGTATTACAGCAGCCACAGTGCCAAGAACAAACATACAAGAAGATGCATGGATGGCTAAAACAAGGACAACACAGCTAAATAAATAGTAATTATATACATTTAAGTAGGAGAAAAACCTGTCTTATGTAAACTGGCAGCATGACTTGATTAACGGCGACCCTGAGCTGCTGGGCAGTTCCGTCTGTCATTGTCACTACCAGACAGGACAGCAGTATGTTGTCATCCTGTGGCGCTGGTAGCTGAACAGGGATCTTTGTTCCTGAAGGTGCCTGGGCGGGAGGCACTGATGATGGCACCGCTGAATACCTCCATTTAGAGATCTGTTGCCCCCCACCTACAACGGTGACAGAGGTCGTGCTCGCTTTTCTCTGTGGCGTTATGTCAGCCGTCTAGAATGACCTGTGTGCTTTCTTTTCCATATCTGAGTTCACCTTTGAATGCTTTCCTGCTGCTCCTTTATAATTTTTTGATGTAGTAGAGTATCACCATGGGCATCAGCACCTAGTTGATCAAATACACATGCAACTAGTCATATACAGCAGTGAAATAAGAGTTGCAAGCTGCCTATCTGTTCTTCAGAATGAGGTTAAGGAGGACGCTCCATGTTAAGTAGAACTTTTTGCCCTACTAAAGGAAGCAATTGTGATATAGCGAGGTGAGGGTGGGGAGATTTTACCCTCCAGTTTTGCATTTTTGACTAAACCTCTGTCCGCATGTCACTGTTTGGATACAGTACGACAGTCAATAGGGCATTGTGGAGCAGAGAGGACAGAGACTGATACTTTATCTCATTCGTTCAGTGGCTGGTCTAAATAGGACCCTCTTTAAAGGGGAGTATAGGGCTCTGAGTCCTCTTCACAATGAATCTTTGTCAAGAACACGGTGTCCTATAGCGCAGATGTACTATGAAGTCGCATGGGCTTGGCCTGTTTTCCAATGTGACATGGTGAGTCAGGGACTACACTGTCCTGTGGATGAGTGGGCATACACCAAGTTTTCTCCTTTACATTTCCTGGGTGGTTTCTTAAATAAAAGGCCATCCTATGCGTTGTCTCTCCAATGCACATTCAATTCTTGCATTTTATTAATCCATTTTCTGGCATCTTTTCCTGATTCCACCTCAGAAATAAACCAGAAAGAGTTGGAGAGAGAGACGGGTATGACTTCTGGTGTTGCATGCAGGACCACCAAGGCGCTCTACATGTATAAATCTTTACTGCTGCTGCTGTTGGTGCACCCTAATGCAAATATTTGGACCGTTTTCAGTGTGATAAATCCCATTGGGAGCAAAAGGGATATAGGGATATATATATCAGAATATAAACAGAAAAAAAGATTTGGTAAAGCCTTATTTGCTGCAATTGATTTCATCTCAAACAGCGATACAAGTCTGGTAACTGTTCCCATGCAGTATGATGTGCACAGTGATATTGATACATTAGATTTGCATAATGCTGCCAAAAGTGATACCAAACAGGTTTTCTGTCTCACGCCAGTCTTTGTGCATTGACTGCAGGAGTTGCGGTTTAAGAAAGTCACACGAACATATATGTGAGTGACCAATTTTGTCCATTGAGCAACAAGATGCTGCTGGTTGTAAAATCAACGTTTGGTGATCTTGAGCGTTCAAGAGATCAACATGAATACAGTGTACATGATCAGTAATAACTGGCACGTCACGGTGTATGTGGTTGTTCTGTGCTGCCCGTCCCGAGAGAGGCTGTCTGTAGGTTGTGGAATGTTCTTTTTTAATTTAAGCCTGAGCAACAACATTCCCGTCTTTAGCCATGCCAATGATGGTGCTCCAGAGGCCTTTGAAGAAAATAGAGGGCTAGTGTGAAAGCTTGCAGCCCCTTCCAGCTGACCCATCGACCACGGCGACATCAAAAGCTTCCTCCAATTAGTGTTAACAAATATGCAGCTCCTGGTCCGCAGGCCGGCTGGAAAGCTGCTGCGTGAACTCACATCGTACAGTAAAATTATCATCACTGGAGTGGGACTTACAGTAGATGACAGTCAATTTTGGCCGATGGTTAGTAAGTCAATTCTTCCATTTTTCTTCCAAAAAGTTTATCTTTTGGTTGTTGATGTAACTATTCTCGACTGTCACAACTTTGGGGTTTTGGGTTAATCTCCACTTGCAGGTGTTCAAGCCGGAGCTTTGAGGAAGTGCACGAGACGTGATTCATCTTCCTCTTTGTTTTACATCCGGTCTCCACTCTTTGTGCCTCACACACACATATACAGGACACACTTGAGCACTGACCAATGAAAACACTCCAATGTACTCACTCAAACCACAGTACAGTACAGGATTATCGTGATTACAGGCAATTTTTTATCGCAAGGACACCTTAAAAGTCGTTCTACCACCATGTCTCTAGTTCAGATGCATTTATTCGGTTTTTTTTTTGTTTTTTCTTATGTACCATGGGTCTGATCGAGTAAGATATTAACGTTTTGATGATCTGAGTAAATGTTTATAATTTTTTATTAACTTTTTGATTGAGGTAAGTAGCACACATATGGATTTAGTTAAGGATATGAGTAAAATGTTTCTGATATACTCTGTATGATGAGTAAAAGGATTAAAGGTAATTACTGCATATGTGAAAAAAAGCAGTATAAAGCCATTTGTGGCTTCAGAGGAAGCTGCATGGAATACAGCCTTTACCAGTTGAGCCCGTTAACACGTTAAATTGCATAACACATTAAAGTTACACTATGTAACATTTCTGCATCAAAATGTCTAAAAACTACAAAACTTTTGTTGTATGTTCTGTTGTGTCACCTACTTACACAATCCTACACATTTCCACACATGCCCCTCCCCCCCATGATCCCATGCTACCTAACCTGCGTTTTTTGTTTTCATTTGATTTAAAGATCCCTTGTGGCAGAATTGAGATAATGTGCCTTTGTCATAAATGTTGAAGGTATTTAGTATAAATCAAAGTATTGGACTCATGGGATCCGCATTGCAGTGTACCCTGAGAAGGACATTAAAAATGTGTGCCAAATGTTACAACAATCCTCCCAATAGTTGTTGAGAGATTTCACTCATAGTCCAGACATCACCACCTTGATTTAATCAGGTGATCAATGGGATCAGGATTCCTTTTTGCAAAAAGAGACAGAACAGTGCAGCAGTGAAAGAGAAAACCTCCTTCTTCTACCACAATGAGTTCAACTGAAATCACAATTTACTTACATTTGTTTTACACAATGCGCCGGGGACAAAGACAGACTTCCCAACTGCCATTAAGTTGCAACCCAATTTCATGATGAAAGTAAAAGATGGTTCCTCCCTCTCACACAGGAACACCCTTGTGTAACTTGTGTTTCTTTGAAATAGGGGTTATTTAGAAGAATTCAACAAGCAACACCAATAAATTACTTGGCACCCCCCATTGACATCCCAATGGTCCCAGCACCTGGATCCCCAGGACCCCAAACAACCAAAGAAAAGTGATCAGTGGTCCTACAGCCGCTACTCAAACATCTTTAAGTTCACAGTTCACTTACTCTTACTTTTGTCCTGTTGTTCTGAGTTGTTAAAACTGTCTGCAGGGTTAAACCTCAGTAAAAACTTACTCACAGGCAGTATACGACAGGTAGGCCTCCACTGGCAGGTCACAGACGCCATGGCACACCGATTTAACAACTAAGCTCATTATCTTGATAAGTCTGACTCCATATCAGTTGCGCCTTGTGTTAAACAAAGAGGATGGTCAAAAGAGATAAACCCTCTTAAGCTTTGCTTCTGTGCTGGTGAGTGTACCCCTCGCGAAACACAATGCTGAGCAGATATAGTTTCTGCAAGGCTTTTTTTTTTTTGGCTTTGTCCTGAGCAGAATTGTAAAGAACAACAGGAAGGTATTTGTTTTGTGATGCGATGCACTTTTTTGTCTTTTCGGGCCAACTTAAAGCTCTCAACAATGTCTTTGCGGTGAACTTGGCCATATCAGTCTCAGCCGTGAAAAGACACACAATATTTGACGGAGACGCTTTACATAAACGGTGTGAAATGTGACACTGAGTCGGGAACATGTTAAGTTTCCACGCCAAATGACAAAAGATTATCGGAGAGAGTTGAGTCATATTTCGTCTGAGATGTTGTGCAAGTGCTATAACGCGTCTGTCTTTTATATTTATATGAGCTCTCCTCACATCGCATCACAGGAAGACAGAGCGTACTCTTGCTCTCGACTGATTGAACGTGTACACAGTTACCACATTCAAAGCGGCTTGAGCACATATGTTTTCTTTACCGTTTAGCTGTGTAACTGATCCTCACATGTCGACACTGGACACTATTGTTGGGTGACTTGATGCAGATTTTCACATAGATGTTCGATGCTGATTAAGGCCAAACACAAAAACAGCTGATCTAGGACAGATTTTCAGAGACAACGCCATTGTCAAGATGTTTATTTACAAATGCCTTTCTATGTACATTTTTAGATTTTTTTTTCACATATGTACATCACCGAGACGCAATCATCACCCGCTACTCCCCAAATATTCAGCTTTATAATCATTGTATAGTCCTTTTTTAATATCTTCATCTGATGCTTTAAATTAAATAGAAGAGCCCCGCATTTGCCCTGTACTTGGGGACAGTTAAATTAACATATACTCAGATACTCGTACCAGCATTAGTTTTAGTTCACAGTGTCATCAGTAAACCCTCTGCCGAACCCATGTCAAGTATATCAGCACATTCAAATCCAACAACAGCATACAATTAACATTTTCTTTTCTAACAAGTTTCCAGTAGTTTTAGAGCAGTAGAAGTCCAGATCAAGTCAGTCACAAAAAGAAAAAAAAAAGAGCAAGAAGAGTGCAAGGACCTCTACGATACAAAAAGTAATTAAAATCTTATCAGGGTTACAGTAGAAATGAGTTTTAACCAAATCACTGAGGTAGAGAGGGTTGTTTCTTTCTCTTACTTGGAGCCATTTTGAAGCCACTACAGCATACTGGTTCAAGTGAAAGCAATGGTGTAACACTTAGTACAAAACCCAAAATGCTTAGATTACTACAGGTGTGCGTGACTGCTAAGACCCAACTAAGCCAAGCATGATTTTCCTCCGGCCAACCTGAAAGCACGGTATGCTACAGCAAATTAAACAGAGTTATTGTTTTGTCCTCGCAGAAGACTTGATGTTTGAGTCTCGTTCCCGACTCGTCGAATACTGACGCTTTGGGACTGGAGGTCGGATCGGTCGCTATACCAAAGCGTCAGTTTTTGACGAGTTGGGAATGAGACTCATAAATCATCTTTCTTACAAGGTGGACCATTAACATAAATCTTTGAAGTGTATTCACATTAATGGGCTTGCGATCATCGGCAGTTGGGTGCCAGCTCACTGCCACGAGGCTCCTTGGTCCCTGGCCAATGAAAACTTCGAACCAGCAGAAACTAATATGTAGGTGTTGGCCACGCGACGCCTTTATTTGTTATTCCTGTTATTGTCTCTGAATCTGCGTGCTGACAGTGCGAGTCCTTCACAATGCCAATATAAATACACAATTCTAAGTCAGCAACCTTTAAAAAACTCTATATAATTTACTTTACTTGCTCCCCCAAAAATTGCATTGCTGCACAGAAACTGCAAATTCAAATATTGTCCAACTGTCCCTCTCCACGTAACGGAGAGTTATACACAGGTATCCACCGAGGTGCAGCTCCTGGTGCCGTCCATACCTGGTGTTACTCATCAAGCTATAGGATCTCCACTTTCTGTGAGCAGACCAGGTTGCTGTTCACCAGATTCCACATGTCCATGAGGTCCGACGGGAGCAGCTTGTGCACCACGATCATGCTCCTAAAGAGACAGGGTTCTCGGTTCATCTTACTGTTCTTGTTTTTCACCAAGCCAAACGTCTTAAAGGCGTTGTGTTTTATAGGAGTGACCTGAAGCACCTCCAGACACATGCCCAAGAACACATCGTCGATGGGGTAGAGCTCCAGGGTGTCCGCCACCCAGTAAAGCCTCCTCGCCAGAGGTCCGTCCATCAGAAAACCGCCGCCGCCTGCATATGGAGGGTAGAGTGTCTTGTTGTACAAAGCCTGGGGGATGTAGTATTTGTTCTCCTTTTTACGGATGGGCCTAGCCTTGAAAATCACGTCCCCCACGAACAGGTTCTCTACATGCTTGGTGCTTTCTAGATACTCGAAGATGTTCTCGACACTGACAAAGACGTCATCGTCCCCCTTGAAGATGTACCGTACGCTGGGGCAGTAAGTGTGGAACCATTTGAGGAAGTGAGTTTCTTTCAGCGTGAGGTTGAAGAAGCTATCCAGGAAGTCCCACTGGAGGATATCCCCGTAGATCTGGTCCTCGTACTCAACCAGCTTCTGATGGTTCATTCTCTCCTCCTCACTGGGGGGTTTAGCGAGAAGGAAAAGGAGCTTGACCCTCTTGCCATCAACCACCTGCTCTTTGCCCCAGGTTTTGCGGATGACCTCCCTGCGGTCATGCTGCGTGGCCACAGATTTTATCACCATGAGCAAATATACGTCCCCTGCGCACTTCCCCGGGTGGTTGAGGATCATTGGGAAGTAGCGGCAGTGCCGATAAAGCATGAACTGTTTGAAATTTTGCTCCAGGCCCACAAACCAATCCTGACTTGACAGGTTGAGGTTGGCGGTACAGTTGGTGCTGGTCACGTCCCAGACTCTGGGGCTGCTCTCCTCTGTGATGGCGCTGGGCTGCTTTGTGGCGGCCTGAGGTTTAGGCACCGGCAGGTGCTTGCCAACCTTCCAGAAGCTTTTTATCCCCTGGTAAAAGTCATTCCTCAGCCCGGGCTCCACTCCCGCAGAGGCATCCATGCGAGCCTGCCTCTGGAGTTCGAAGGGAGCCCCCATGTTGATGTTCCCTCTCTGGACAACAGTCAGCGCCACCACGGCCAGGAAAAACATGAAGCACACCCTCTTGTACACCCTCCAGCGATCTCTGCTGTACATCCTGGGTGAAGTCAAAGATCAACATGTCAGTATGAGATACAGCTACCTATGCTTTTTATTTATTTTTTGTCTATTTTCTGTTTTTGAACTGTAATTTAACTATATACATCTAGTAGACCGGGCGATATTGGCATATCACGTATATGAAATATGAAAACTTTTTTTTTTATGTTTAAAAGAACACAGTACAGGAAACAATGCTTAGGTGATTCAAGGTAGAAGGTACATTTATCGTAATATCTTAAAGAAGGGTTTAAAAAAAGCAATAATGTTTGAGTCCTTTTAGGTACCTGTGATGTTCTGTGCAGCTTTAATTACCTGCTGTAGCGCCTTCCTGTTCTTGGTGCTACAGCAGGTGATGTTTCCAGTCAGGAAACTTTTTCTATTGCTCCCCTGTAAGAGCTCTTGGAATTCATAACTTATTAAACTCAAATGTTTGCTGAAGGTCACAGTTTCAGTTCCCTGATGAATATCCTGCCCTCCAGTATCTGATTTTGTCGCAAGCGTTTGATAGCCACATTTGAGGGATCACAGCAAAATAACAATTTGCACATTAATGTCCAAATGATTTACTCCCTAACATCAGTATCTGCATCGTGCGCAAAAACTACAGAAATCATTCAGGCTCGAATGACCTGAGATGGAGACTAACACACCCAGAATACGTTTTTCAACTACACCATTGTCATTAATCAGTTCTAAAAGATATGGAATTATAACCATTTTAAGTATAATAATAACTAACTATAAACTTGATTCAAACAGCAGTTTTTAAAACATGATCATGAAGTGCTCTGAACTGCGATTAAAGCATTTTGGGACGAAGACGCAGTATGTAAAAAATAAAGGCAAACAATGTACAAAAACCCATAAATGATCCCTCAGAGGTTTAACCGCCAGTCACATCAGAAGAGAACACTTTCGGTGTCATCCCAGAACCAATAAAACAAAGCAGGAACAGATGATATGTTCCCACATGTTAAAAAGACCTCAAGAGATACTCTTGCAATTTTAACCAGCCAGCAAAGCAAAGAACAGCCGAAGGGGACGGCTGCCACGATACTATCATCACATTCTACTTTCTCTGAAGCTGTATCGCACACAAAGGAAACGACAGACTGCAATCTAAAATGTGAAGTAATTCGTCTCTCTGTGTGTTTCAGTTTACACCAGTTTTGTTTGTTTTGTTTTGCTCTCTGTAAAACAACTCACAGGCAGCAGAGATAAGTTGCGCTTGTCACTTTATTTATTTTTTTTTTTTTTAAATCTGAGCAGTGTCACTTCTGAGGCAACATGTGGAATGTACTTGGGGAAAGTGAAGTAAGCCCTCCTGGAGCGTTTCATGCCAGGGCTCGTACCTACATCCACGACCCCAGAGACACTCCCATGTGGGCCCCTTGAGGTACAGAGCCTCACCAACTTTGGATAAGCCAACACACCGAAATGCAGATCATGAATCAGAGAAAATCACTTTTATCGATAATGAAATGTAAGGTTTTTTTTTTTTTTTTTTAATTTTATTTTATTTTTCCCCCTTTAAACAAGCTGTCCAATTTCGGTGAAAGCCTATATTGCTCTGATGAAAACATTTTCTGCAGTTAAAATCTTGACGAGTAAACTTCCAAGAGTTTTGAGATCGGGAGTTCGAGACTCGTGGGCGGCAAACACGCTGAGATTCAACCACAGCAGACAAACAAGTCAGATAAGCATCCAGCACAGGCGTGAACCTGTCACTCATCAATGAAATGTCGCAAAAGAAGATGGCACTTACGTTTTCCCTTGAGGTTTTTTTATTTTTATTTTTTTTCGCGTTTCGATTCGAGATGATACCCCCAATAGAAAATGCAGATAAAGCCCAGAAAGAAAAAAAAAGTGGGAGGTGGTTCAGTTTATGTCTCGCCGGCTTAAAACGATACAGAAATAAAAATGAGTATAATCCTTTGGATCGGCCGGAGAGTTTGGAGGTGGCTCTGCTTGGAGGTGCAGATGTGCGCTGTGTGGTGCGCTGCTGCTCAGCTCTGCGCTCACGCCGTCACTGAGAGGCGCGCTTTAAAGGCTCGGATGGACACACACACACACACACACACACACACAGGACGGAGTCCGACCGTCTTGTACACACACCCCCATACGTATGATGCGCCATCGTCATTACCATGAACCTCCCCAGACGGTGCAGTTATTGGATCTCTTTTGGTTTCTTCGACATAACTGAAGTTCGCGGGATGAGAAACCCAAACACGCGGCCGGACCTAACGTCGCGTCACTGCTATTTACTTTCTTTATGTTCTGCCTCCAGAGTCACCTGCGATCAAGGGCCCACCTGTGTTAACGCATTGTCCTGCACAAACATATTTAATGTAACTTTAATCTCCCTACCTGCTCGTCAAAACCTTCACTACTCTGCCATGAATATCTATCCAAAGGAAATGTTCTGGCAATGAATCTGTAGTGCAAATAAAAGTCACTTAAGTGAATATGTCCAGATCTGATGATCTGAATCAGTGTTTCCTGTTTCATGTTTTTGTCAATAAAGTATGTTTCATTAGAAGTGCACTCAATTGGCTCTGATAAAGCATGCGATCTGAAAAATAACTGCTAACTTATCAGATTGAAGTGGTGCCACATTTTCCACCAAAATGCAGCGGAGTGGACGTATAAAGTAGCAGAGAAATGGAAATACACAAGCAGAGTACAAGTACCTCAAAATTGGACCTAAGGTGTGTACTTGAGTAACTGCACTTACTTACATTCCATCACTGCACAATACTGACCTCACTGTCCTCAGTGACAGTCTAAACACTGCATTTAGCTTTCTAATGCACATCTTATATTCTTCTGCTATTCGTGCTGACATCTCCTTTTGATAAATTACTGCAAAGTTACTTCAGTGAGAGTGTAAGTGGAGAAAAAGTATGATGAGGCAGAAATCAAAGGGAAGTATTTGCACTCAGTAGCTGAGTGAATTTCTTTGATTTCTTTTACCATTGAAAAGTTACGCGACTGCTGCAGATACCTGCACACTGACTGATAAGACGAGAGGAAACCCTTCATGTTTTCATGCATGTGCGCGAGCTGAATAAAAAGCTTTTGAAGAATCAAAGAAAAAACAATCAGATAAAACTAGTGTGACATCACGGAGACACCCAAGATATCATCTATCACACTCACAGCGCAAAAACAATACGACTGAAGTATTTGCCTAACAGGCAGTAACTTTTACTTTATTTATGAGTGCTTCACTCCTATTGTTTGTTGCTATGACTGTACTGCACTGTACTGTACTGTATGACTATAGTATAGAAGTAGTATAGAAAAGTGTAGGTTGACGTTTGTGCAGCTGACAGATGGAGGAGACTAAAACAGAGCAAACAGGAGATTTAGGCCTCACTGCAAAACGTGACATCACGCTCCGATGGCCAATCACACAAGCCCGCCATCAGACCGTATCGCTGTTCAAGCCTTTAACATTGAATATAGTTATAAGATGACTATGATTATTATCAATAAGGATAATCTTTATTTCCATCACTTATCATACGTTGTACAACATGACAAAACCGGTCACCTGGGTTAAAGCCATGGACAGCCAATGTGTCAACTCTAGATTTAAGTCAGTACCTCGGTCAAGGGCACTAATAAGTTTAATGTACATGTTTTGATACGGGGGGACTGGACGCAGAAAAGTCCCGCCACAGCTGTGATTCTAACCCAGGTCCTTGTGAGGCTAAGGCTAACCACAGCGCCACTGTGCTGCCATATAAATACTTAGCCTACTACTACTAATAGTCATAGTGAAAGTTGTTGCGGATGGAGACAGCCTCCCAGGAAGAGTCGCTGCTTCCAAAGCCGCCCCAAGAGCTACACATTGTTTTTCTTGGCAGACTTCATAGACTACGCAACGCGCCTTCACACTCCTGTGCTTATCACTGCAGCACCTTATCAGTCCGCACGAGGCTTAAATGCTTTTAGACTAGCATTCATCAGATAATCAGAAACTTAAATCCTAATGAACAATAATGTTGCAGATCGATAAGAAGGCGATTTTTTTTTTGGTACACATTTGCTTTATGAACTTTCCAAGCAGGGAGTGTTGTAGTGTTAGGGTCAGATGTGGTTGCCGGCTAGAGATCTGACAGCTCATCGACTAAATGAATTCAACTTTTAAGGTCCAAGTTTGAATTTCTCAAAAGCTACATAGAGGTCCACGAAGTGACTGAGCCACCTCGAATCAAGAGCTCTGTTCATTAAGCGCTCCACAACAGAACCGAACATGGCGTTAAACAATACCCGAAAGAGGAACTATAAAAAGGAGGAAGTGGTGTCAACATTCAAGTCTGTCGTCTTTATATTTGCACAATGAAAAGTTGAGGACATGGGACGACAAATGTCTTAGTTTTATGCAAACATTATGCAACCTAATGCGCTCGGATAAGTTTACACGCGGAGGAACTAACGTGGAAGAACTAACAGAGTAAACAGTGATCTGAGCAACTGATTAAATATCATTCATCCTATGTGGTGGATGTCCTGGTATGTTACTGACGTCAGAGACAGGTCCTGGTGTTAATGAGTGGTTAAAGTGCAAACACAGGTTGTTGGGTTTTTTTTGTTTTGTTTTTTTATAAGAAGCCCAGCCTTTAACAACCATTGTGTGACTAAGGATTTCATATGACAGCCCATAAAAGTGTCCCTTCAGTGGACTAGCTTCTGTGGATGAAAGGTTCGCGCTTTTGATAAAAGCACTCCTTCGACATGACTCCGTTTTCAGTGACGCAGTGTGAGAAATCATGAAAGACACCGTATCGGCACAAGATGACATACATGGACATAAAACAAATTTTATGACGAGGAAGAGCTCGATTTGATTTTTACTCTCAAGGTCTCTCAGGCATCAAAACAAAATGACGACTGGCGGTGATAACTGCGATGCTAATCGCTGTCCCCGCCACAACCGCACTTAACCCCTGCCGCGGCAAACTGCCCCTCCACCTCTTTACGGCCTGCGGAAAGAACAACAAAACGTCTATCTGTGCTTCAAAACAGGATTTTTTTTTCAATCCGAACACAGCTGTGATCCAAAAATCGCTCCTTCCTCTCCTTCTCTCTCTCCATTTCCTGGATCCAACCAGTCATCCTTCTCAGGGCCATGTGCATCCTGTTGCCTGCTGGCCCTGTTTTTTCCCGTTTAGAGTTTTAGATTTTTTTTTTTTTTCCTCTCTGTGGATTCAGGCTCTGCAAGTGCTGCAAGAGGAGCAAAGTGGTGATGGACACGACTGTCCCTCATATCTCACTTGGCTGGAAAGGCAGCGCTCGAGACACTTATGAGCGCGGTGACTCATTGTAGCCGGTGGCTGGTGTCAGGATGTGACCCAGTAACTGCAATTTTGTTGATTTTCATGTTTAAAGATATAATATGAAACATTCCAGGCCTTGAAACCGAAAGAGATAGATACAACCTCGATATTCTGTTGAGCTGTGTTCTTAAATCCCCTGAAATGATGATGTTTAAACCATCTGTCGTTTCATTCAAGGTGATGATCATCCAACTCTGCACTTGCATTTCAGCTTTCAGGAGAGTTTCAGCATCTTTCAGCTCACTGTTCTGGATTTAATGGCCTGTGACTTTAACATGTAATTCACCGTCACTGCTCCCATCAGTAGTGTTTCCCCCCTCCAAAAAGAACTTTTTAAAAAATCCTCTGTACAAAACCCACTTAGCACCAAACAGCAGAACAAGCCGGCTGTGAACATAGTAATCAGATATTTTTTGGAAGGGTGGGCTGTGCCGGTCAGAAAAAAAAAAATGTAAAAATCCTGTTAATAAGAAATACCTCCTCAAGCTCTAGACTAAACTAAAGACACTAAGGACACAGTTACTTTTTTTTTCTTTACCTCTAGTCTTGTTTTTAATTTTGTAGCAGTTAACTTAAATGTTTTTTCACACAGGTATTTTAAGTTAACTCTAATGACTTTGGTCTGCCTGATGTCACAATAGGTTACCCGGAACATCTTTATTAGCTGATAACAAACCACTGCTGCACTCTCACCTTGTTATAATGGTTAATAGAGAGGCAACATGATTGGAGCTTAAAAATCTAATGATAATAATGATAACAACAACAACACTAATAATAATAATAATAATAATAATAATAATAATAATAATAATAATAATAATAATAATCCTCCATGTTGCAGGTTTCCATCATTGCAAAAAAAATTCTCAGAACAAGAGTGTAAGGATCAAGACCAGGATGGGTTAATAATTACAAAACATTTTTTTTCCCTTTTAGAGGAAACCGCTCAGTCTTATGACAAAAGCTCCGGCATGCTGGGTAATGCCGGCAGAGTTGTGAAATCCTTCTCCTCTGCAGGTGAAATCACACAACTTGACCCACCCTCAGTCAAACTGTCCTACCCACCTTCACCTACTGGTAATGGTCTTTTTCACCTTTTGTTCTTGTTTACGCAGGCACGAGGAAGTCAAGGTGAGCTGGGAGGCTTGGGGCTGGGGGTGGTGAGAAAAGATAAGAAAATAAGAAAAGCTGCTACTTTCGGCTCAGAGGAAGTCTGCGCTGATCCCTTGTTGGGTTTAACACACCTGGGAGGACTTGGGGGAGGATTACCTTTGGTCCGTCTGACTATTGTCAACTGTCTGTCTGTAGTGAACGAGCATCAATAAGTTCACCTGTCCCTGTGAGGGGCCCGGGCTGCTAACTCCTCGGTCACCATGAAAGAATTTACTGCTTGGGGAAAAAAAAAAATAAAACATGTCTTGAGGGGATCTCTTTCTTCCCCCCTCTCTCTTTTCCACTCAAACGTCAACTGCGGATGTTCCTCTCTGAAAGGGCTGCCAGAACAAAGGCGACGTGATCAAGCTGAGTTCTGAATGCTGTCAGCCGTGGCCATAGGTAAACACCTGTCCCCCCTCTAACCACCCGGAGGCTCCATATGGGTTCAGAAAACAAGACAAAAAAAACAGGTCACTAACACCCGACCACAGAGGAAAATCTAACATAGGACTCTACTAAGATTTTGGCAGCGCTGACGCAGCCTCCTGTTTTGTTTCAAATACATCACCGATTAGGGCTAGCACACTTAAAGGCAAGGTCACGAGAATAATAATAATAATGAATGACTGACATGATGTTATTTTGGGAAACCTGGCATGTTCATTGTGTGATCAGCAGCATATTTCAGCATCAGGAAGAACTCTGATCATCGTCAGCAGAGGTATTTGCTGTCTCCAAGGTCAAGTATTGGCCCGCATCCGACGCATTGTGGAAAGTTTCATAAAACAAAAAACAGATACGGCAGAACCAGAGATGTCTTCTTTTATATTTCACACATTCGTCTTACTTTACAAAAGAAAGAAAAAAACACAAAAGGCTCCATACTGCTTTGTTTTTTACATTCAGTAGTACTGTCCTAGACCCATAAACACATATTACCAGTAGAGATGGTTTTTATGTTGATTCTTGTCAATCTTTTATCCTGATTCCTGATCAGTATTCTTTGTTGAAAAAAGTATAATCTACACAGGTTTTCAGCATCAATGCAGCCATTTAGTTAACAAGGACAGCTCCAGGGATTTTTTTCCCACTTTCTTTTACATTGCAAGGTTAGGATGTTTACAGTAAAACTGTGGGGCTTTTATCTATACCTGGGTCAAATCTGGATCAAGCAGATTTAAATGTTTCATTTCATATCGGATCCGGCTTGACATAAATAAAGGAGTGTTTCTTCCTGGTTGGCACGGCTCCTTCTTATCGCAAGTTCTTGTTGAGTTTAACAGGTAAACATTAATGAAAGGAACTGATGAACAAATGATCAATTAAAAGTCTCAGCTGGAACCCAGCTGAATGTGATACAGTTAAAAGCTCCAGAGCAAGCAAGTAAATGGCCCTTAACTTGAGATTGTTTACTGTTTGTCGTCAAAGACGTGTAAAGGATTAACTGTCGAGCCCAATTCCAGACGAGTCCCCCCCGGCGCATGTAGAAACAGCTCAGCGGAAAGCAGCTAACGTGGCTCGCTGTTAAACTGATGCAGCTGTCATCCAGTGGCAGTGATTAATCGTTCATCCTCTTCCTGTTCAACAGCCTCAGCCTGGCGTTCACCGCGTCCCACCAAATGCGCCGGCCCTCAGTTTTGGATTGGCTCGAGTGCACACACACTATGTGCGTCCGCTATGTGTGTGTGTGTGTGTGTGTGTGTGTGTGTGTGTGTGTGTGTGCATGTGTGTGTGTCTAACTAAAGGTTAAGAGATAGTTTGTGAGGACATTCCTGAGAAGGTCAGAAATGTAAAAGTGAATTTCAAACAGTCACTCTTTACTCTGTTTGACCAGTGGCCCCTTAACCTTTAACGCCAGGCTTATAAAAATATCTAAAGCGTGGACAAGAGAGCCTTCTGTCAACATGCAATGATAGTTGTTTTTTTTTTGAATGAGGGTCTTTATTCTTTTCCCGAGGTTGGTGCCCTTACTAAACTACCAAACATGGCCTCAGAGTCAAGAGACACAGCTTCAAAAGGGGGCTTCTATCTATCGACTCTAAAGGACCGGTCAAGAGGAAACAGAAGGTTCAGCAGACAAAGACACTGAGACGTTTTCTCTTCTTGGTTGGCGTCAGCTTTTATCAGTGCAGCACATGGCTGTGGCTGATAAACATATCTAAAAGCGGGTGCCAGTGATCCTGATGATGGGTCGGGGCACTTCAGTGGAGGATGCTCCCGCTGTTGACGATTTGACCGTCTTCTGGGGGGAAAAAAAAAGCTTCACAAACCAAGTTTGTTAGGAAATCATTCCCAGTGGGATGACAGCAGCCTCTCACCAGATAAACTGAAGCGGTATGGAGCTCTCACGTTTAACTGTATTCATGGAACCACGTGTTCACAGGCGTCATCAAAGGTGAAGGTTGACTCACCAAGTAAACTTATCTTGCTCATATCAGAAGCTGCTGAGTTGCTGATAGCTGTCTAACCTGGAGTGTTCTGCTGCTGTGGTCCTGCTTGACCTCCACTATCATCATCATCATCATCATCATCATCATCATCATCATCATCATCATCACTATAGTAATCATTAATGGGGGAAATGTTGGGTTTCTGTAAGTAATGAATAATCAAGGAGTCTGCTTTAGACCTGCTCAATTTGGAGTCACAACAAAGTGTCATGAGATGACTTTTGCAAATAAATACCAATTGATTGAACCAGTGTGATGGTGGCAAATACTCAGGTTTTAACAAGCAGAAGAACCAAAAGTACATGAAAATCTTCAGTGTGCTCCTGGATCATTACTGCTCGACCAACCAGCATGAGAGACCTAATAACCCCTTTTTTTAAAAAAAAAAAAACAAAAAAAACCAAAACAGGAATAACCAAATTATGAGCACAACACTGGAAAATGTCTTAAAAACAGATTTTGACATGGAAGCTCTTCAAGCCAGGCCTCGATATGAGGTAATCAGGGCTTTTGTTTGCCCACTTTGCCTGGTTGATAAACCACCACTGTATTGAAATACAATAGCTTCACAATTTCTCGTGATTGAGCCTTCAGATCAGATCCACCCTGGCGGAGAAATGTGTTTCCCTGCACTTTGTGTTGTAAAAGCCCCATTGCGCCAAAAACTTTCACATTGACCGTTTCCATATCTGTGAGGCCAGTTCTCCAGTTTTTATCCACGCTTTTGTTTTGATAGAGAGCAGCGGCTTCCTCTCTGTTGCCGTCGCAGCTGGCCAGTACCAGCGCGGCTGGAGCTCAGGGTTACACGGCCACCTGGCTGCAAGTGCGTCAGTCAGTCATGTGCGGCCTGTTTCCTCACATTGTGCTGCTCGCTCACTGGCAGCATTCACAATATTAATTGCTGAATATGTCATCCCCTCAGGGACCACATGTGAGGGTACGAAAGACATTTTGAATTCTCATTTTTGGAAAAGCAAAGGTATAACATTAATCATGCCTCTGTTCTATTCAAGAGACCCAGTAAGTCTTGTCAGTGTGACCAATTAGCCATCATACCAGGACCCTGCTTTGCTGGCTGAAGAAGCCAATGACGATATTTCAGACCTGTTCCCCCAGGCCACGGAAACACGAGGCACTCCTGAGGGACGGACAGGTAAATTCTCAGTCAAACCTGCAACAGGCAGGACGGTCACAGGCTGTCAAATATAGGATTACAAAAAAACAAAACAAAAAACAGAACCGTTTATTAACATTCCAGGTTTTGGAAGATGTTATTTACAACCTCAATGTGCGGTCGAGCTCATACACCCACTCCAGACAGGGTGCGTAAAAAGCTCAGCACTGTGGAGAGCTCATCTTAAGAATTGTGTATTAACATATTTTCAAATCATTTTGGGATATTAGGGCTTCCTATCTAAGTTTTAAAGATTTGAACTTAAAACAAGTCCCCACCTGTTTCAGCTGATGTTTTGTGGACCTCATTCGCCTTTCAGTCGACATTGGGGAGAGCAGATGATGACTGAATTTTCATTCTTGGATGAACTTATCCTCTAAGACGAGCTGGTAACTGGTAATATGACCAAAAAAGGATGGAAGTCAGACATTTACATTACACCATACATACCATACCTTACATTTCACTTGCACATTAAAACCTTTAGGATCAGCTTTGTATTTACTGTACGTCGGTGCCAGCTTTCTACCAAAGCAGCCGGTGAGTAATTAACACAGTAAGCAGACTGCAAGTATTCAGCAGTAGTGAGTGACAACAGCTCTTATAGTCTCTTGAATGCTAATGGTAATTATTCATGGGTACTTCAATGAAGACCTCGCGTCCCCTGAATGTCTGCACGGGTGCAGCTGTCAGGTGAGCTGGCGTGTGTGTGACACAGCTTTCAGTTTACAACACGATATGAGAGCAGAAAATCTTCCTGCCGCGGGACATCTTGATGAGTTGCAAACAAAGACTTTTTTCTTTGCACAGTGCAGCACGGAGGCGAGCACAATGCGCCAACAACTCGCTGGCAGCAATTATGTAAGGGGAGGTGATTTGTGTCTCAGCACTGAGCTAACTGAATTGCAGCATGGAGCTAAGAATCCTTCAGCAAGAGAAATGAAAGTGAGATATTCAATGACTACAGACAAGGAAAAGACCAGATACGTTACACATTTATTCAAAACCACTTACAGAGTATCAAAATCAATTGCATTACAACAAAAACGCAGCACTGAACGTAAATATTCTGCACATCAGGACACCTGGTAAAACAGTGCAAATGTACAATGAAAAAAATGCTGGATTTAAGACACTCACACAAATTCAAGTCGTATGGATGGTAGTGTATAGTAACAGCAAAAAAGCTGTTTTGAAAACATGCACTAACCTGACAAGTCAGGTCAAAATCCTGTGTCTTCCCTGTAAACATTTCCTGGAGCATAGGTTAAACAACAGCAGCTACTCCGATAGAAGATTTGAAGAAAAGCTGATAGAATTATTTATTTTTGTGGACGGATATTTTCCACCCGAGTCAAAAATCAATATATACAGCACATTGCGAAATCCAGAAGATTATAAATTTGTAGAAACAATACCAGAACTTTGCGAATAAGCTTTCGTCTCACTATTTTTTTTCTTTTTATACATGTCTGTACAATCAATTCAAAGACAGAAAAACATTGCATTGCCTGACAGTGAATGAATCAAACTTCGAGACAGAGACAGAAAGATAAACAGAAAAATATTTCATCACTAGGCATGTCTGTTTTCTCTGCAGTTTACATGTTGCCAAAACAAATCTGAAACGTACTGTGCTTACGTATGAACAGTTCAGGATTCATCGACAAAAAGAGGCGTCTTTCTGGACATTTTGTTTAACTCTGCTGATGTGAAGGAGGAATGTACTTATGTCAGAAAACTATTCAGCACCAGTCAACAGACAGAAAATGGTGATCAAACATTTTTTCTTGTACTGCACAAACTCAGAGCTATACTCCCCTATTTCTTCATACGCATGTGTTTTATCATTGCTGCAGGATGTTGCGCATATCGAGGTGTGCCTGAAACTATCACCTGGGGGTTGTGATTATTGTCCGACCTCATATCGTGTTACAGAAGAAGTCTGTGCTGAAGCAGAAAGGGTGGGGGGGGGGGATGCAGCGCCACAATCCTTCACATTGTTCAAGCCCCTGCCACTGATCCTCGACCATCTCTGTTGCCCTGACCCTGATCACAACCTGGGGGGATGATGTTACAGGAAGCCCGATGCTCCCGGGGAGATAGCACTACTCCATGGTGACAGCCCCCTCTTCACCTCCTCTTGGATTGGCTGCCTGATGGGGGAGAGAGAGCAGAGGGAGAGGAGGAAGGAGGGGTGTGTGGTGAAGGAGAGGAGATGGTAAAAAATAAATAAATAAATGAATAAATAAAAATAATTTAAAAAATCGTTTATTCATCCCTCCAAATTAGAAATCATGAATTTCTGCACACGGAAAAATATTGTTGACTTCAAAAGTGGAACTGCTGGACATTATTTGTCTCCTGCCATTGAACATTGAACAAAATGTCCTTTCCAATGGTACACCAACTTTGGGGGCAGGGTTTGCAGCAATTCTGATAATTCGAGTACAAATTTTTTTCAGCCACCATTTTTAATAACCTGCAGCCACAAACCAGTTTGTTTTCTGCTCAGTGCGCTTCCACACATCAACATGGAGTGACAGAAAACATGTCAGCTGACTAATTTGATGGGCTGAGGAAACTCTCAATGGAAGGTTGCAGATTGGACCTGGACAGGCCTCCAGACTAGTTATAACATCCTGCCTGCACACGTACATGTTAAGCCGACATTTAAGAACAGAGACCCCCCTGGCATGAATGTGCAGCATCCTTCTCGCGTCAAAATCTGCATGATTCCCTCTGCATGATGATGTTTAGACATTGATGGGAAGTTGTAATGGTTGGCTGCTGAATATTTGAATTATGGCAGCAAACCATTACAAGCAGAATTAATTAGACAAAAAACCTCAGTTTTTCACTTCCTTTTGGTTGTTCAACTGTGGCAGGGACGTTTCTAAAGATGTTCCCCAAAGACGTTTTACTAAAAAAAAAAATGCTCCTCACATTTTGCATGTCTGAATATCTGAACATGTTGGTTATGTGTGCTCATTCAACTTTTACCAAGAAAAAAAAAAGGTTGAAATGTGTAAACGTCTGGGTAAAAACTTAAAATCAAAGCACCCACTTCTACAAAGGCAAAGATGACGGTTCTGGGACATTCTTGCCTTCCTATTTGTGAGAAATTGCCACACTTCCTCCACTTTCTCTAGCTGCATAGCAACATAATGGGGATCTCTCATCACGTGAAGCCAGCCCTGTCAACATCGACTCGGCTAGGATATTGCAGTTTTTTCCATCCTCTCAACATGGCGATGGCAGCGGCGGCTCCCCTCCTCGTTTGTGCGGGCTGAGTGGGTGGTCAGCTACAAAAACAGCTCCTCTGTCTTTCCTCAGCTGAAGTAGCGTCCACTGTCAATCACAACGGATGTGTTTACCAAAAGTGAGCCTGAAGGGGATCCTGTCTCAGCGTGTGGTTGGCGTTCCTTCCTTACTGCCAGACTCCACCAAGCAGCAAATATTAGGCATAATAACGCTTGACAGTCAGCAGAAGCGGCATTCAAAGTGAAAATAAAAAAATAAAAAAAGGAAAAGAAAGTAGCTCAAGAAAAAAGAGAGCTTGCAGTAAACAAACCAAAAGATGCTCAAAGTAAAAGTGCACTTATTTTATTTGCCATGTGTGCCTGTTTTTTGCACTTGAGGCAGAGAAAATGGTTCAGTGACTTCCTCATGAGTCGGTCGAGGCTTGACACGTGCCAGACCTCAAATGGCCAACGCACACACACACACACACACACACACACACACACACACACACAGGAGGATGTGGTGGCTCGGACTGACCATTAGGCCCTTTTATAGGCTTTATGGTAAGGGCACCCCGCGTAAGAGCCGGAGGTAAACGCTCATCAAATACAATTAAGATGCATGAGAGCATGGAGAGATGTTATCACCCAACTGAGAGCACCAGAGCAACTGATCAGGCCATCTTCCCTGTGGGGGACTCAACTTGTATGTTTCAGATGTGAAGTTGACAGCAAACAAATATGCGGCGGTGGTAGGGAGGGGCTGGGGGACTACGTCACTGTTAGCCCAACTATTTCCATTTAATAAATGCCTGTATGCAGAGATTTCCATACTAATTTCAGTAGCCTAAAAAGAGTAATGTCCTACTTACGTACCAAATATAAGTGTAAATTTCTCACTCCTGTATGTTTGCTATGCAAGTTCAGATGGATAAAACCACCAGTTATTATTACATGGTTTCCTTAGAATCAGTCTCAGGATGGTTTAGAAAAATGTACAAAAATATGATTTTCACAAGGAACAGAAACGCAGGCGGGCTTTAAATTTCACTCTGGGATTATTACTGTAATGTTTACATGTTAATTGTATATATGTATATATATGTAAAGGAGTATGTATAGAAAACAAGAACGGGAAGTCCAAAATCTCAACTTCAAATGATTTACAAAAAACTTGTGAATTAATCCATTTTGTGAGTAAGGTCTGATGTGTCCAAACTACTTTTTGTCAACAGATAATGGAGAGTCATCAACAGTTATGCAAGAGGTTTTAAACAAAGTAATGGCAGATTTTGTTACAGTATTCCAGTTATAACCACTGCGTAACTCAAGACATGAGCTCAAGGGAAACTGGAGCACGATCAGTCATTGTACCCTAAATTCCACCTTTGTCTTCCTTCACGTTATTGTAAGCCGGCTTATTGTTTCTACAACAACTAGAGGGGACAATTCTGGTAAGACCTGTTTGTAAGGAGTGGGAAAATAACATTTAACTGATAACATGAACAAAAGTCAGAGAGGGAAAGAAGAACAGGATGATGGCATGAAAATGAACTCTTGACTGTAAGCGCAAAATTGCCAACATAAACATTATGATAGGACAGTTTTATGACGCGCTACCTGCATGGATGAGTTGTACAGGCAGATAACAGTCAAACCTGGTCCTGAAATTGATGTACATTTCTTAACTGCTACTTTGTTATCCGGCATCCGTTATTGTTCCATGATTACATTTTGTATCATCTGATGGCTGTGAGAGAGTGAAATTATGATGCAAGTTCATGGCTGGTTACGGCTAGTTTCAAAAATGGCAGGTAGACTAGACAAAGTAAATTAGTCAGCAGTGACTGGCAGCCATATGTGGGGTTTTATATTCAAGAGTCTAGAAATATCAAACGCACCATGATACAGGGGTTGCAATTCAATGAACTGCTTAATATTGTGATTATCTCAAAATCTCATTCTAGGAAAACTGTCACAGTATAAAGAACTAACTGTCATGTGGGGAAAAAAATGCTTTAATGCCAGAGCAGTGGGATCTGCATTTGTATCAATCACAGTCCCTGTAACATTTGACATCATAACACTGCGTGTGTGCAATCTGAGCGAAAGAACTGCCTGTATCAGTAAATGATCGCCCTTGTGTTTGCATTCCTCCGTGTACCACTCAGGTTGCTGATCTTGAGCAAATGCGCTGAATAATGGCCAGGACATTTTTCACAGATTATGATGTCACAGAGAGGTTGACTTTTGACCTTTTAAGTATAAAATGTCATAACCTTGCCATTTTTTTCAGATTAGACAATTAGAATTAGACAATCAGTCAGACAACCCAAAAACAAACTGAATAAATAAATCTATAAAAATCTAAATCTTTATAACTATATAAGTAAGAAAATAAATAAAATATAGTGTGACAGTAACTGCCACAAATCACATAAAATATTAATAAAAAAAAATGCAATGTTTTTGGGAATTGATACAGTATCACAACATTTCCATACTCAAGTGAATAAATGTTTTCTGATACGCCAAGACATATGCTTACTTCCACTTTGTCGCCCCCCTCCTCCGCTGGAGCTGGCGGAGCCTGGCCGGCTGCTCTGCTGCGGTTCAGACTGGGAAAACTGGGGTGCCAGAGTGAGGCTTCGACCCCGGTGATCACTGTTCTGGATGCCCGCTGTGTCCGGTGTACGGGGAATCTTGTGCACACTTTCAAATGCAGGGATGTAATCACCGCTGAATGACAGGAAGAGAAGAAGACGAAAGAAATATCACAACCACTACATCACTAATCATAATGAACACATTGATTATGACAGATCTCAAAAAAAATAAATATACAAGACAAATATGACAAGCTGCAAGTTAAACTGGGTATGGAACATCTATATAATGTATATTAAAGCTTGATTAACCAAGCCATTCTTTTGACATAAGACACAAATGATTATTTCACTTTTTATTTGCTTTTAATTACAGTTACTCTGATTTCTCACTTGCATATGGTTAGAAAGATCGTTCAGCGAGGTCATCCTTTTGTCTGACAAGCTGCGCAGTTGCTGTGAGACACTACAGCCAGGAACAGATCTCCTTTCATAGAAGGTTTCACAGAAATCATGGCTGTCTTGGGTACAACATCAACCTTGAACAACCTTGATACTCGATAGCATCCATTTCGCTTGTTTCAGTCAATAGCCTCCCTCTCTGGTGATAGCACACCAGACTATTTTATCGATACTTCCAAGATACTCAGCAGGGACAGCTATCAGTAGAGTCACCCACACCATACACCCAAAGCCAGTGACCTATAAACGGCAGGTTTTGATACGATGAAAAGCATGTGACACCATAAGATGTTTAAAATGAGACGCAGCTTGTCTTCAGTTTTAAGGATCAGGCTACATATTATTTCTTCTTTTTATTTCAGTGTGTTGCTTATATCTTTTATGTATGTAAATGCTGCTGCTACACCAAAATTTCCCAGCTTGGGATTAATAAAGTATATCTATCTATCTATCTATCTATCTATCTATCTATCTATCTATCTATCTATCTATCTATCTATCTATCTATCTATCTATCTATTTGTGAATAATAACAACAGATCTCATGATCTTATGTTTCTTGAGTCTTTTGTTTCTCTGTCAGTGATTCCAAGTAACCTATATAAAGATCTCCAGCATATGTTGGGATGACTGAGTAGAGGATGCGAACGCTTCAGTAATATCCATTACTGTGAAATAATATATGAAACTTATTCTAGTAAACTGTATTATGCACATTCGGATGCAATGCTAGTCTGTATTTACAGTTCATAGTTACATGCTTTGACATAAATTACACAACATTTTGAAGCTAATTCACATCGGCTTGTAAAATATGGAATGGGGAAAAAAAGTGCCCTATTATGTTACAAAATCACAAAGAAGGCAATTTGTTATCATGTCTCTGTGAGTCTGAGAATCACTGCGGATCACATGGCTCCTCTGCCTTATGGCCCCAAACTCTGCAAATGTCCTTATCAGACAGGAGCCAAATGACCTACATCCTGCAGAGCAATCCTATACCATAATAGATGGATGGATTTCAGTCAACTCAGTCTTGTTTCTGCTTACAGTAGTCACACTGGCCCCAGCATCCCTGATATCATCTGGTATAACTGAGTGTTACAAAGTATTTGTCCTTCTACGAACACAAAGAGGAGGACTTTAACAGGTTCCATAAACTTGCTCATCCCCCATGGAGCAACCAAAACACTCAAATCCAAACTAAAATCCCCACAAAGTCTGTTGCTTTGATGTCTGAATGGAAAACAGCCTGGCTGGCCTTTCAGATATCACTTTTAAATGAATGGGGGTGCATGTTCATTAACCTTAAAAACAAAGGCAAAAATATATATCTTTTCATTTGATATTTGCCAAATTGCTGCGTTGCTAAGATTCTTTTCACCTATCACTGACTGTGTCCTGAAATCTCCTCTCACTATAAAAGTCTCGTCTCCCAACTGGTGTGAAATGAGGCCACTGAAGTCGGTTTTTCTAGAGGTGTTTTACGTTCCTGGGAGAAGGGAGCTGGGATAACTGAGGCGGTTTCCTGGGACTCATTACTCTTGGCGGGATTCAGGAGTCAAGTTCCTCTGGGATTTAAAGGAGAGGAGAGGCAGGGGAGGTTTGATTGAATGGGTCTCTTTGTGGGCACTGCTCGTTTAAACGCATGTCACAGTCTCAAAGACCAGCTTGGCAGTGCTGAGTCACCGATCGGTGTAGATCAGCACTCCTGCCAAATCTCTCACAGACACACAAATACACTGACACACATCTCAGAGCTTTACTTCAGCTGACTTAGACCGTTTTTTTTTTAAAATTTGCATCATTCTCGGACAGCCTTGCCTCGGCTCACTGTTTTATGAGATGTAATTGCCACCAAATAGCTGAAAAATTGCAGTTTTATCGCATTATTGTTGTATTTTCTGTGAATTTGAGGTCAAACCCAGAAGCTTATTATATATCTGTTGTGTTCTTTAACTTTTATCCATCTCACCAGTTAAAAATGTAGCAAAAATGTAAATGGTATGATAACAATTAGTTTTCATACTGAATATTGAAATCAATATCTCTAAATCAGTATAAACAAATGTGGCACCTTGCTTAGTTTTTTTTTTAAAGTATTTTTTTGGCCTTTCTGGCTTTTTTATTTGATAGTACAGCTGAAGAGATAGACAGGAAACAGGGTAAGAGACGGGGAGTGACACGCAGCAAAGGGACCCAGGCCGGGAGTCGAACCCGGGTCCGCTGCAGAGCCTCGGCACATGGGTCGCGCGCGCTACCGACTGAGCTATGCGGCGCCCCACACCTTGCTTAGTTAATCAATAAAGAAACTTAAACAGCCTTGCTACTGCAGCAACATTCATGAAAAAACACACAGTCTCTGTTCACGTGCGTGTATATACACTTAACATTTGTGTGTACCTGGCAGAGTGTCCATTGTGTTCCTCCTGGGAACGTCCTTTTCTGGCTCGCCCTTCATGCAGCCCGTCCAACTCTGACTCCTGGGACAGCCGGCCACACTCTGAGTCTGACGGTGTGCGTTTGCAGGTAACAGAGATAAAGGAAGTATTCAACTTTCGCAACACTACTTTTGGAAGTATAATAATCTGTCTGGATTTCAAGCTTTAAAAAAATCAAAACTTAAATAAACCAATACAAGTACTGTTACAGATTTGAGGTCCCAACTAAACACATGAGCACAACCTGTTGCCACGCTGACACTGGTTTTATGAAAAGCCATTATAGATAATTTGCCATTTGGTGTCCATTTTGCTGAGTCGTGTCTTGCTGAGACAGTGCTTTCTGAGAAAGAAGCAGGAGCTTCCATGCCTAGTGGACACTGGGCATCACATCAAATGAATTTCATACAAACCAAGTAACGATCAGCAGGTGGAAGGGAAATGAAACGGTCCTGCAAATATGCAGCTTATTTTGAGTGGGCACAAAGTATATTAAGTGTGAGTAATGTTTCCAAACATCTGATGAACGGCCACAGTATTCTGACATGCTTAAAGATGTACTGTTTTATATTTATGGTAAGTTGACTGCTATTTGATATTTGAATTTTTGCACTGACAAGTTACATTTGGAAGGCTAATCACATCCACCCACCAATGCTGTGACGTAGGGAGTCAGCAGTGCTGGGTCGACTTCCAGAGCGCGTAGGAGGTCGGGAGTTGTGTCGGGAAGGAGGAAGACTTCCATGTTCACTCTTTTGTCTGCTCAGAGGGTATTCCCCATCCCTGCTACCTTCATCCCCTTGACTGCAGGATCTGTAATCCCTACACATGACACAAACACAAACAACAATAACGCTAAGGTTTTGTCAGAAACGGTTTAACTGATGTTAATGGTTTAACTGATAAGAGTGTTTTTGCTTTGTTCATCTGTGCTACTGTTTCATGGCTGTACAACACTCTGATCTAATGTCTAAATGAAGATGATCATCAAAACCAGTGTATCAAATAGTTATTGTGAGTTGATGCTCCCTTATCACAGGGCCAGTTCATGTGTAGGACACCAATCCCTCAGAGCTGTCATATCCATTACTTTAAAACAATACTTTCTCTTTTATCCCTGCAGTCTAGCTTACACTTTGTTTTGACAATGAACTTCCTTCTTCCACTATGTAGTGGTTCCAGATACAGTGTCCACCTGCTGACTCATCATTTACATGAGTAATTCAGCCAAGCTTTCAGATGATTAAAAGCTAAATGCATTTCTAACCATTCTTTCTTTGACCTACTGTGCTAGTTTTAATGCTGTCTAAACTTGTGGTTGAACAAAAGGGACAGCCCTATCACTTTCACAATGACCTATAGGTCAGACTACGAGCTATCTGTGCTGTTGTAAACTGGTCTGCCTTTAGGGAAAACAGAGTTTAAGTATAGTATTCCCCATCATTTGGAAATTAATATCAACTTACCTGTACAATGTACAAGCAAAATACCCTTGAGCAAGAAACTAAACCTTATCCTGCACACTTCATGTCACTCTGACAATCAAGGACACCATGAATTACCACGTAGCCTATAAGTGATATCCATGTTGGACTGTCTGACATTGTCTACTTGTAACTTACACTATGTTGACATTACGATTAGAACTTGGTGTGACCGGCCGTTGCAGGGGTTCATCTGCACTTGGTTGTGTCAGAGGTGTTGACTTCCTCTTCGCTTTTACCATGTTGGTCATAATCTGGAGAATTAAGCAAATTTGTGAACTTGCCATTTCAAAACAGCAGACAGACAAGCAGCAAATGCGCCCATAGACAGTGAGTAAAAGAATAGAAATAGAAACCTCTGGGACAAAAGGACATGACACCAATGTTGTCTACCAGAGTAAAGGCTGGTCTAGTGCCAGTGCCCCACGTACACTACGAATATCAAGATCAATGTCAAACTGGTTAACTGGTATCATTTCAGGAACTGTGCAGAACACACATCCACTAAACCTCTACAAATGTGTACATGCAGCTAGGCTGACCGCACACTTCCAGAAAACTTTGTTTCTGATAAAACCACGTTTAACTTGAGCACAGTGAGGAGCGTAGTGCGTGTGTCTTGCTCTTACTCCCAGGTATTCGGTGGTGAGCAGACTCTCCCCAGACAGCTCCCTGGGCTGCGGTTGGAGGAGATCCTCTGTATCAAGGTCTGTCTCCATTAAATCCTCCTGTGACAGGACAATGATAGTAAATCACATGAAAATTAAACATTATTTGTCGTGGACACAAGACGTGTTTGAAAAACATCTGGAACATATTGGTCACAAAAGACTACTTTAGGTTGTCAGTAATTCAGATTTGTTGACAATTCGATCAATACAGCTGCCATAATAACCTCTGCCTTGTGTCAGCAACTTCTATGAGAAGTCTCCCACCATAAGTCACGGTATCGAGGTGAACTAAACAGGCTCAGAATATAATAAAATAAAAATTAAATGTAAAAATGTATATTGAAATTGCTGAAAGCTGAGCTGAAATCAACAAACAGTGTTTTGATGGAGGCGTGCCAGTTTCTCAAAGCACAGGTTTCACAGGGCAATTGTTCAGACTAGAAACAGCAGTCTTTATGTGTGGTATCAATTGCTTCTGTTGACTCTCACTCAGAGAATTTTTAGAAGACCATGAGGGGAACAGGAGGACACAGCAGTAGCTGTATATATGTATATATGTGCACACACACACACCTTGAAAACTCCTGCCACTTTAAATACTACTATACACAGTACCATATCTTGATAACCCACTTTCCCACGGATCCAATCTGCCAGGACCATCGACCCCTCTATACACACACGCACATGCACAAACACATAGGCAGGAGACACCCAATATTTGTGTCACGCTGAGATTGCCATCTACAGGTTTGGGAAAGGTGTCAATTATGAGGTGATCTCTTGTGACTGTGCTTCCTCTCACCCTCATTTTTCACCCATTGCCCAGTTGTGTGCTATTTTTAGTCATTTATTCCTACAGACGTGTTCAATTAATGTGTAGATGGGTACGTAATATGGTGCTGAAAACCATTACTTTATCACTGTTGGGTCGACTTACATCATTGTCGTCCTCTTCTTCTTCATCGTCTGATTCTGGCCCCTCTTCTTCGGCTGGGTGGAACATTGCCACAGCACAAGGATTAAAAAACCACTTTCCAAAAAAACAACAGCAGTAGCGTCACCTACTGTCTCTCTTTGGAGTATAATTTGAAATGCTTACATAGTTAAAATTGTGAAATACAAAAAAGCAGCAAACATTACTACTGTCATTACTACTTATTAGACAGTATTTCATCTTCAATGTAAATATATAAACAGAACATACTGTAGAAAAAAAATCTATCTTAACAATAAATTTGGCATCACTCACCTGAGTTCAGCAGTTTAATGATGAACTCAAACTGTCTGTTGAGGTCTGGGTTCTCCTCCTTGCTGTAGCAGCGGAGAATCTCCTCTACACTCTGCACACGTGAGGAGAAACACATAACTAGTAAACACATAACAAGCTCTACTTGCTCAAACAGCATTACTAGTGCATTGATTATAACGTTTTGCAGTTAACAATGATACTGATATCTGAGGCATGAACTAATATATTTTATATTTTGAAGACACTTCTGCTATCTCACCATCTCTTTGGCTTCCTGTCTCACAGAGGGAATACACAGGATACTGTACAGGGCTCCATTCACATATGGCCGAATCTGAGGAAGGCAAAGAGACACAAACACACATGGACTCATCCCGTCTATTCATGATACAGCTTGTATGATCGTGCAAGAGCAAAGGAAACATTGATGGCAAGGACAAATTAATGCTTACACAGATGGCTCATGAACATATAGATGTTGCGGACAGCCTTTCATAAAAATTGAATGATGCTACTGGTGTTCATGCTTTATAGAGTTTCCGAAGGCCATAGCTCATTTTTATCAAGACTTCCCAACACTCTGGAAGGCATCATAAACCTAATGACAAGCCTGGATGTGTCTGCTGCTGGGTTACAGTGGTACTGACATTTTTGTTCAACTGATCAACATGAACTCTTTTAAGGTAACAGTCTTGTTGTGTTTTTGATTGTGTGATTATGTCCCCATACTGCTTATGTTATTAAGTTATTCACCCTCTATGAATGTGACCTCTACATGCTGTGCATGTAACATTTGTGTGCTGACAGAAGTGTGTATCACCTCATGGTTCTCATGTCCAAGGAGGTCAGTTAGAACCTTCAGCACATGCTTGGCGTTCTCTGCACACTTCCTTTTTCCTGTACAAAGAGAGCCATCAAATGCAAACACACATAGACGGAAACATACACACATGCTTCAGTTCAACAACCTGCAGAGTGACTATATATATTTGTTTTTAGAAAGGATAACCTTTCACTCAAATGAATCATTAATAATTCCTGTAAACTCAGCATTTTTATCATTTCATCTCTCTCCATGTTAAGACAATAAAACCACTAACAAATCAAACAAAGGGCTGTATTTCACTGGCCTGTTCTATAAAAAGTACGCCTCAGGCAACTTGGGGGATAATGATGTACTGAGAAAGAGAGAGAGAGTGTCTTTGTTCATGGATTGTGACATGTCACATGGGCAAAGATGCATTCTAGACATGATGTAAGAACAAATACTTAAAAAGAAGAATGCATCAGACAACAGCGTGTTTACAAGAAGGTATAAAAGCAATAATAATGGACATCGCATAGCCCATAATAAAATCATTTTCATAGCTTTCAAAGAGACCAAACTGATTTACAATGACATCCTGGTATATTGATAAGCTCAGCTTTTCCTCAAAGTTTTCTTTGTTACACTTCAATAAACACTTCACAGTATCGCAGAACACTGGACTACTATTGTGGGTGTGTCATGCACAACTCCCCTTCATTACTCTAGGCCTGATTCACAAATGTTTTCAGCTTATTGCCTTCATTGGGATTGAAAACCTTCTGGTAATAAAGCATGGTATATTGGAGAAGAGTAGCGTGATTTGTTTGTCGATACCAGCGCATCTCAGTGATATCGACCTTCAAAATTTAATTTCTTAAATGGTTCCGTTGCAAAAAATGGAAATATCCTGTATGATATTTTGGACATGATCTACTCAAACGCATAAGCAAAACGTCTGATGAGGATACTGTTTGGCCAAATCTCAAAAGAGTTTGGTTGTTCTACATTCAACTGTATCTCTTTATCCACCTGTGCCTTGCCTTTACCTTTTGTTCTTAGACACAGGTTCATGAGCAGAGCTGCAGAGTACTGCAGGGTGCAGTCACTCAGGCAGTCGGAATCCTGCAGCTCATCCACCAGCCAGCCAATCAGATCGTCTGCTATCATGGCAGTCTGCTGACTCCTCCTAACAAGATATGAAGGTAAATTATTATTATTAATGGATTAAAAGACACTTCAATTTAAATATCTGGATGTCAACCAGGGATTATGGTTGACATAAACACTAAAAGACTTTCAGATGTAAATTTTCCTTCCTTTTCCTTTCATTAATCTGTTGCTTGGGTCTCTTTGTTCATGTCTATGTGGATGTATAATGATTACAAGCCATCTACACGTTAAAGGTCAATTAATTTGTTTTTACACTAAATTGCTGCCATACTGACATCTGGGAAAATGAGAATATCTGTTTCCTGAGTGTCGGCTCTATGAGGTTTTGAAACTCAATTGATATCAATCGACATATTTATATTATTTAAATTTAGTTTGAGCAAGACTTGAAAAAGGGCTGTAAGAGTCCTTGGTGTTTCGTTTTACAACCATGGTGTTGTAAAATCCCAAAAAACCTTACCCATTACCATAAACTTTACTTATTTTTCTTCTGCTTATTGCTGCTCCATCTAAAAATGTACCTGAGGCTGAGTTTCTGCAGGGCCACAAGCACATTTTCTCTTGCCAGGGAGTCTTTTTCCTCCGTCCTGAGTGCCTCTGTCAGAAGTCTGAGAAGAATGGGGATCCGGGAGAGGTAAACCCGACCTGCAAACGTTTACACAACATGGAATTTACAGTGAAAGACAAGAAATAGACATTACTGATACTTCACAGTTTCATTAGCAATGTCATCTTCCATAAAAAAACAAACCTGACTGTAAAAACCTACAAGTAATGGCTTCAACAATACAAATGTATAGATTTGCCTTAACGACTGTGAATACTTGTTGGAACAATACAATTCTTCTTAACAAAAGCAAAGCTGACTCACAAATGTAAGGCAAACCTGATGATTGAATATTTTGACCATTTCAACACATATTTTTTACTAGCTTCAAGAAGAGTTCAACTTCCTACTTCCAACTATTTATTGCCCAACAAAACAATCTCACCACAACCACTTACTACATAAAAGCAAGTAGGTTAGGTCTGCATAAATGATATTTGTTTGAGCAGAATGTCCTCCATAGTTACTGGCATTCTGCTGCGGAAGATCATTAGCGGTTTCAAACCTGAATCGAAAGTTATGATAAAAGGCCCTCAATGAGTCACTCTATAATTGTATCCAATCAGACAATAACTCATGCATACAAAGAAAATAATGATGCTTGACCAGATGTAATGACCACTGAGCACTTACCCTCTGCAAGGGAAGCGAATGCATTGATGAGACGAGCCACGTACTGGCGGACAATCTCGTTCTTCGATCTTATTAAATGAAGCACGGTCTTCTATGAAAACACAAAATGAAGGGTAGTTTAATATTTGGTGCGGTCTTATGAAAGGCCTTAAAAGAGTTGGCAATAAATGCCAATGAATCCTCTGCGATCTCAAAAGCTGCTAGGGTAAATATCTTTTACAATGGCACAGTCATCCCAGGTTTTTTTTTTTTAATGGAGAGTACTCTCACCTCCCAGGTGTCCTGACTAATCCATAGTTTGCAATGCATTTGGTTTCATTGAAATGGTCTAACCACTGTGTTAGACTGCAATGGTAATTTACATACAAGTTCTAACACTTTGAATGAAGCATACTACATTAAATAGAGAAGCCTCTTTAATGAGAAGTGAAATGTCTTCAAGAAACTGAAACAAGTCCAGTTACTAATGATATTGCACTTAGAATCATGCTACATGAAGATTTTCATTCTAGTGACCGGATACAGTTTGTATGGCTCTACTTAAACATCATTATGATATGTGGCCTACGCTGTTTGAGTTGTTTTTATTACCACACCTCAGACCTTATTCATTCCTCGTGTTTTCAAACAAGTGTTTTGACGGCAATATTCGCTGTCACATTGGGTGCTCTTTTGCTAATAGCAATAACTGTCAATATTAGCTTGTGACCAAGCAAATATTAACAGTCATCTTTTCTTCTCTCATCATTGTTCTCCATAATCCTTTTACTGCCACTATATAAACTATCTTAGGCGTGTGTGTCGCTTATACAACAAGTAACTTAAATTACTGTTGAACTAACTGTTGTGTGTCTATTTTTCTTTCTTTTATTCATGAATTTTCTGCATATGTTTACTAGACGTATTACTTTACTCTACTTCCTAAGCTGATTTCATGAGCTTTACTGGTCAAACTCTGTTTCTTCTTGACAATGAAGCACAATGTGTCTTATGTAACAATCTATAGTTCTGTAAACTGAGTCTGCTTGAACTGTACTAGTTATTTATCAATGCAGTACCCAACTCTTCCTTCTTACCATCCTGTAGTCTGATTTATGATCAGTATCATTTAATTTTTTATTGAATTCTGTTTTCAGAGTTTAACAAATGCTTCCACTGAAAGCTTCAAATACCAAACCTTGTCTTCAGCTTTTATTTCAAGTATGATTAGTTGCTGCAGACCTGCTCGTTTAAGTCTACTGAGGGCAGAGGTGGCAGCATGATGGCAATATTCTAAAGCAGAATATTCTCAAGTTATGTTTACATTGAAACAAAGATGACTTCTTAAGAACCCTTTCACATAGTTTGAAGGAACAGGCGTGCTCCAACCGCAAGGGGAATGATATCAGTGTTGCGAGAACCGCCGAGGGCCACAAGCTTACTGAGAACATAATTTCTCCAAATGGACAGTCTGTTCCTTACAGTAATGTCATTTAGGCTTTCAGGCATTGTCAAACACAAAACATTTATGTTTGTGATTTCATTACAAGAAACTGACACCCCTCCACTATTATTGTGGCTCTGTACAATAAATGGTGTCATTATGTTAGGTAGCTTGGAGCACCATGGTAAGTACAAAGACAAAGAGCTCAGGTGTGAGGTGAGGATCATTTACTCCTCTGTAAAAGGGTTGTCCTTTAACATGGCGCCCTGCGGCTAAAGTATAGGTGAGGGGAATGTGAAAAGAGAAGAAAAGAAGAAAAGAAGAAAAAAAGCTAACAATAAAGCACATAAGAAAGACATGTGGCAATCAGGCTTCTGAAAGTCTGAGTGGTTGAAATTTGGAATATAATATGTGTTTACTGGTCAGATCTTTTGTTAAATTGCTGAGGAGACTGCAAGCCTGAGGCTGGGAACGTGTCATAAGATGTCTCCAGTCAGATTAAAATGGAACTGTTGAAATATATACAATTATAAACTTACAGAAATAATACTGTGGATCGCTCACCTCTGGTAACTATCATCATTTAGAAGTGCTTATTCAAATAATAAAAACACTGTATCTCTTGTTGATTGTTTTTGTTTATACAGGTTTCTAATTACTGGAAACAGCTTGTCCGTGCCATTTTGAGGGGATGGAAATCAAACAAACAAAAACAAATAAACTCAGAAGCATATGACTGACATGTGAAATGTCCACTGTCTCTACAGTCTTTGCTCTTCAGCCTCCTTGCAGCATTAAATCAAACAACCTGTGTTCACCCAGCAAAGATGCCAGTTCACCAGCTCAGGCTTGACAGGAATCAGAGCCTGGGGATTAATTAGTCAGTGAGGTCAATAGTCAAGAAGTTATTTTTGGCTGAGGTGGGTTGCATGAAATGTGGGTTTGAGATAACAAACAACAAAATGACAGTCATTTCAGAAGTAAACATTATGCGAGATATCTGACATTATAATTGCCTTACAGTGTTAAAACATGCCAAATTACATTTACGATAGAAACCGTAGTGCTTTGGTCCCACCTGTTTAGTGCTGTAGCGCTCCAGCAGATCGTTACTGATATAGGCCTGAAGCACTGTGTCTCTCTGTTCACCAGGAAGTGAGCGTGTGAGTCTCTACAAAGTGGTGAGAAACAGACACAACAAGACATGCAAAGTGAATAGGTACAGTGCTTTCCTCTCTTCCATGCACACAAACTGCTGTGCTAAAAGCTGCCTTTGCTAAAACAGCAAACATTTGGTAGATTAAGAGAGAATTAAAAAAATGTGGCAAAATATTTAAAAATCACATTTGCTAAAGACTGAACAAGTGCATTAGTGACCCTCATGGAAATATTGTAAGATGCAAAATATTACAAGGGAGAAGGGAAATAGCAGATTATCAACACAATAATATAAATGCTCACCCAGCACAGTGCCTGAAGTAGCAGCGACCTCAGTCTGTCTGGGCCTTCAACCAGGTCTTTCTTAAGCTTTTCATAGTCTAATGAGGGCAACATTGGCACCTCCTTCGGTCTCCTGGACATGAATAAAAAATACATTTTAGCCATTGTTTTATAATGACCCAAACTGTAAAGATTATCAGAATAAAATAGGAAATGTAAGACTTACTGCGGTGCAATGGATGCTCGCAGCATTGAGGAGGCCTGGAAGAAAGTTACATTGAAGATGGAAGACATGAAGGAGCAGAGTGTTTTACAGAAATTGATTGTTTCAGACTACATTTATCATGTTCCTACTTGAAAGTGTGTAAAACTTCACCCATGCGACTGTTCATCTGCTATCATCCTTACTATCTGGTTAGATACTATCTAAATGAGTGGTAGTGGACATGCATACATCATGCTTGTGGTAAAGGCCGATTCCTCAGACAAACAGTACTGTTTGGCGCACAGAGCCCATGCAGTCAGTGAGAGGTACACAAAGATAATACAGAAACTTAAAAAGTACCAGAGAGGGCAGGTTAGTGTGAAACAGCCGTCCATTCATTTGTTATACCTCAGTGTACTTGAACTATAGGCTAGCATTTGGTGGTTATCAAAAGAAAAAAGGAAATTGATACCTGAGAACTGAGTAACATAACAATATATCATTGTGATGGTGGTGTGGGGGTGTGGAGGAAGGAGGAAAAATCTAATTATTAGTGTTTTCTACTATTGAAAGGGGATTTTGAGCCCTGAAATCCAATCTGAAGCCTGGGTGGTTTGGGCTATAGCAGGAGCAGTGTAAGGTCAGGGGAGTGATCCGTGTTGTCTGGGGTATCGGGTGGTTTGGCCACATTTTTGCTTTGGTGTGCAGTAGGTTCATACGGAAGTGGAGGAGAACAGTGATACTTGGATTCCTTCCCAAATTCCCTTTTCTCTAAACATTTCAGCTGTGCTGAAGAACAGTGAAGGGCGAGGGGACGTGTTTCCCCGAGACATTTGACACAGGGTCAGACTAAATTATTTATCTGCAACAATGGCAGGAGGGAAAACTACACCAAGTTACAATTTTAATACAAGTTTTGATTTTAAGGGCACATTTACTCTCAGATTTCCACTCCATAACGCAAAGGCTTGACCTCAATATTCTGACAATGCACAGTTTACATAAGGGATACCTTTATCATCCCTTTAGTGTGTCTTTACTCTTTTATGATCAGGAGACAACAGCTGAAGTCCATCTATTGTTGATGTTATTGTCTATGCAGACGGCTCTGCTCCCTGGTCTCATCCAGGTTTTCCCTCTGCGGCAAGTTTAACCACAGTGAGGTAGGAAATGTAATCCGTGAGTGTGAGTTTTAAAAGCATAAAGAGTTGGATAATAGTGGTCAGTTATGGATTTATGTTGCAAGAAGCAGGACAGTTACCTGTTTATATAAAGGGAAATAGGATCTCAGGCCTCACTTACATTGGAGACAAATACTTTATTTGATTATCAGGGATGTTTAGCGTCGTCCTCCAGCTGCAGTGTTTTCCACCCATACACTTTACTTGGGTGGGCTATCCCAGTATGTTTGGTGACCCATTTTATCCGTCAACCATCAGCGACTGATTAACTAGTTGACAACTGGCCCTCGCTCTTCACCTGCCTCTTTAATGTGGGCCTCTTTTGTTGTCGCTTGTGGTTGGTTACTGCAATGTCAATCTGTACCTCATTGTTTTGATAGGCCACATAATCAACGACAAGCTTCCTTGTCATGCAGATCACTTTATGTTGTGAAATTGTAATAAAAAAAAACATCCGATATGTGAGGTATGTTTTTTGGGTAACTTCATACAACATACTGCTGACAAAGAAAATCAACAGAGCAGACACATACTAGGAGAGAGAAACATAAAGACAAGACAAGACAGTGTGTGCATTAAGGTGAACAATTAAAGAAAGAAACTAGCGTGGAAGTGATCTAAATTGGCATTATCTTTAAATATGATATCGTTTAACTTGAGTGCCTGCTAATAATGAAACCATCACATTATAAGAACCATTCTGGTTGCCTCTCTTTCAAACCACTGTAATTTAACCTACCCTGTTTGACAACCTGAGCGTGCTTTTAGATCTAAGCGCATTGTGTTGGCTATTCTTGTCCCGTCACGGTGTCTTGTCTTTTAATAACTGTGCCATTAAACAAACAGTAAGGGGAGAAAGCTGAAACTGACTGTGTTTGCTTGAAAACCCCAAAAAAAAAGGACAGATCGCCAGTAAGGAGCACTTAAGAGGAGGGACATTGCTTGCAGTCTTTCAGAACAAATACATTTAATAATGAGGTACGCCGTGAAAGAGATGTTCTTGTTTGGCTAACAAAAGAGGTCTTTTTTTTTTTTTTTTTTTGCAACAAATGAGGGCATCATCCCTTCAAAGTAGGACAATCGAGTGGGAACCACAGGAAAACAGCAGGGAATATTGGCTGAATAAGAAGGCAGGGTGTAGTAAAGGAAAGGGAGGCAGACATAAAGGAATGGTGAAGAGGTGGAGGAGGAAAAGGAGACACGGCGAGGAACGAGCAGGATGAGAAGTGGGCACCTGAGCAACGACAGGAAGTTAAGATGAAAACATAGGAAACTTACATAGCCATCGTCATAGGGACTCATAGAGTAATAACCCTTTGTGGACAAAAGCATCACACGCAAAAACACAAACACATAGAAAGAAGCTGATCAGTTCAAAACAGAAGGAAACAAGATTTCACAAAGCAGAGTTCAAATGCCACAATGAAGGCCACTAACAGTGAGCGTGATTGTCAGAGTTTTGAGTGTGGACAGTTTCTGTTAAGTCCCACGGTGATGGCTATCAAACGGTGGCAAGAAGAATACAAAAAGTTTCAGCCATAATGATCCTTTTTTTTAAATTTGATCTATTTAAAGTTAAATTTCAAAAGTAGTTGACTAATTTCAGATTGAGTAAGCAACAGGGGTCCGAAACTGGTCATTTCCTGGTCTCACAATTGTGTCCTGTGTGTTAAGCTTTTCAATAAGCCTAATTATATTGTCAAAGCAACAACACAAGGATCCAGTCACCGCTTTCCAGGATGCAACATAAATTACTACAGGGCTTTAAGCTGACTGCCCCATGTAGCCTCCCTTAGCAAACATCTTTTTAAAATCCTTTTCAAACACGTGTGCAGCATTTGACGTAGGGCCTTGACAAAAGCTTGCTAGTATTCAGGTATACGACTATGGCTTCTATCATCAGTCCCCCCACGTGACATTTTTCCATGCTTGTACTGAAACTCTCTTGCCTTGAGGACTCGTGTTTTGTCATTGCTCTACCAGTGAGGTGTGAAGGAGAAAGAGGGAGAAGAGGCAGAAGAGGGAGGTCTGTGTGCTGTCACTCACAGTGCCGGGTCTGGTGAAGTCGGTGCTCTGCACAACGCTCTGCCTCATCTGACTGCTGAACAGGCGAACAAACACACTCTGCAGGTACTCAGGGGAGATCTGCAAAAACACCACAGGTCCCCTGAGTTTTCAGATACTGTGTGTGTGTGTGTGTGTGTGTGTGTGTGTGCGTGTGTGTGTGTGTGTGTGTGTGTGTGTGTGTGTGTGTGTGTGTGTGTGTGTGTGTGTAGGACAGAGGAGCAAGGAAGCCTTTTTGTCTCCTAATAACATACTAAAAATACTTCAGTCTGAAATATAAGTTTAGAGGTCAATTCAGTTCAATGTGTTTTAAAAGGGTTTTTGTTATTTTAAGTGTATGAAGTAACACCATAAATAAACCACTCATCAGGTCACTTGTGTTGGTGTGCGTGTCTCTTTATGTGTGTTACCCCTGTGTAGTGTGTGTCTGTAACATGTGTGTTAGAATGTCATTGTTTGTCTGCACCACAATCAAGCCTACCTACCATTTTTCCGCTGACGGTGGCCTCCAACGAATCAACAAGCTCAGCAGTGATTCCAATCAGGCTTTGGTAGTCGGCCTTCATCTTGCTGAACTTCCGTACGAAGCTGGCGATGCGCCGGTCTGACTCGACCAGCTGGAGCTGTAACTGCTGTATGACCTCTGTGAAGTCACACAAACACACACATAAACATCATTCATGTAATGGCTTGTGTTTTAAAAAAGTGTTAAACTATATGAATGACATAATATATAATCACATATTATATTTAACGATACATCGAGTAATTATTAACCTCTATTTCCAGACATGAGTATTATTAATTGCAGCCCTGACATTTATTTGACAAAGCTTCCCATTATATACTCTGTTCCTGTATTTATGACAAGCACTTACGCACAAGACATTAACAGTTTTGCTACAGTAAAATGAGTCAACAAATTGGGCACAAGAGTGAACAAAAAATGAACCTGGTGAGCTATATGACCAAAGTTGCATGATAAATAGACATTGTCGCTTGCTTTGAAAAATGTATCTAGATATTTTTCTGCCACTGTTAAGCAGTAAGCAGGTGTGGTGACTTAAGATTTTGCAGGGTGGGAAGCTGTTATTTCATTCTAAAAATGGAGTAACTGACACTGACCGGCAAGTTGATACAGGCAGTCTGCAGTTAGGTATATTTTCTCATGATAGATATAATTTGACAAATGGACAGAATGAAATCTGCTGTGAAAGACTGATTATTTAAAAGGGATATTTACCCTTGGTACTCCTTCCTCCCTCCTTCTGCATGACACATGTTAAAGAATACACACTAACACTCAACTGAACACTAATTGAGCATTTCTAACGTATTTGTATTTGTTTTCTTTATCCAATCCAATCATCCACGACATAAGACACACACAGAGTACCTTATGCATCCTGCTTGGAGCAGGCAAATGTATCACAGAAACCATTTGATTAAGATAAGGATAATCCTGTTCAGTGTGTGATGAGATAAATGTGTCAGTATAGGATCAATGCAAGCTTGTTTTAAAGGAAGGGATAGACGTATTTCATAAAACCCTTGAATAAGCAAACACAGTTCTCATTCAGTGCGGTCACATAGACATACGTGGCCAGGCCACTCCATCAATAATACATTTTCGTATATCTTTATGTTTGTTGTATCAGCTTCCAAAAGTACTGCCCACTGAAGTGTTTGCACATTGAAAGCTTACATGTTAGTTAACCTCGCTCCTTTTTGTTTTATATAGACAGATATCCTCTGGCCAGCCCTTTGGGATGATGTTGGTCTGTAGGCTTTGATCGTTGGTCGGCAGGGATAGGTTTAGTTTCGTGAATGTGCCATGAGGAAAGCCAACCCAGTGGGTTTCCAGTAAAAGCAACAATACTTGTTATCCTTCACATACCCTTCTATGAAACGACCAGGTCTGGGCAGTAGTCTGACTGTTAATGAATTCTTTAGTCACCTACAAAAAGGCTTTCTCTTTGAGATTTCAGTGTGCTGCTCAGCCAGAAGACAGAATAGAAATCACTTTGTACTTGGCCTTTGTTATACCCCTGAGTTGTCCCCTCTAGATTTAGCTGTGTTTTCCCAACTAGCTGATTCATTATTTTAAAGCCAATTCCTGGATACATTTGTCTCCTTTGATGAGTCTACACAACTTTTAGTTTATGTAATGCAGTTTTGTAAACCACCTCTGTGAGGGCTGTCAGTTGCTATATGAACACAGTTCATCACGGGCAATTTAGTAGAACACCACTGCCAAATATCCAACTAAATGGCGGTGTAAGAAGTTGAATTCAGCATCCCGTAGATTAAAGTACATGCAAGTTATTTTTTCACTACAACTTTTAAGCTGCGTGTCATTTGTGACAACTGTTTCGGCGTGGTTAGATTTTCATTAAAAAAAACCTGTTGGCTTCGCTAATCATATCACATCTCTGAGAACAGCAAAATTACATGTGAACAGGTCACAATAAAGGATACGTATAAATGCAGCAGCCTTGGGGTGTTGGACGGCTTCAGTGCCACTGACAGAAACTGCTCCAGCTTATCCCTCAGCTGCGGTATCCAGGAATCCTAAACATACATATCGTAGTTTGGAAGAAAATATGGTCAATGTTCAATCTGAAGGTGGTGCTGTGCAATAATGGTGCATAATAACCAATACGGTATTGTTCTGTAATTAACTGAGCACCTGGAAAAGATCTTTGAAAGATGGGTGGATAGTGGGGTTGGGAACAAAAGGCAAGGCATAGTAAGGCAGGAACTTAGTGGTCTGGCTCAGTGCTGCTCCCCGAGTCTCCAGGTACTGCTTGAAGTGGGAAATCCTCTCCTCAAACTCAGCTCGGTCCTAAAAACAGATTCAGGTTTTCCAGTGAAAAGTCTGTATCTCAACTCAGTGACAACATTTCTGTTTAAAACACTATTGCTTGCACACATTTTTTTCAGTGACATAATTATATGTCTTAGCCTTCTACCATCACTGAAAAATGATGAACTTTACATCCATATACATTTCTACACTCAAACTACAGTGACCTGCACAGGGAAATATATATTGTAGAGGTGAGAAATGGTTTGCTGTCATTATGCAACAACAACATCATTAGATAGTCCACTGAGAAAAAGCCTGTAGCACAGCTTAGTGGACATTTTGAAAAACAGCACACAATGATATTCAGTTATGTGTACCACAATGGTTTGGAGACATAGTTGATTTTTGTTTGCAGATAATCTAAAAAATACAAATAAAAATAAAAATAAAAATAAAAAAGGATCCGCATACATGTCTACCAGGGTGCCTCCTCAGTGGGAAGATAGTGAAGTGGATGTGAAGGTAGAACTCCAGGCTCTGGGCCTCAGTGTCTGTGTCTTTGACCTCTGAAGGAATATTGTCTGTCCACAGTTCAAAGAACACTTTGTGGTCTCCATCATCAAAAGAGCTGAGGAGGTCTTTCTACAAAAGTCAGAGTTAAAGAAGAGTGAGTTGGAGAAAAACAAGAACGCAATTATGATTATTACACAATAACAAAGGCAAGATTTGGAAACGACTTTAGGAAAGTTTAGAGATAGGATCACTAAGACATAAAACCAGCAAAACCTAATTTCAGAAAAAATATGCTTTTACACATGTGAATTTGCTAATCTTGACTCTCAACTGGAACAGCCAAGTCAGTCCCGTCTGGACCACACCGTAGCTTCATAATATAACAAATACGAATACTAAAAGCGTAGGTTACCATTGATCAGGTCGCAACAACCGCATGGTAATAATTAGCAATGTTTGTTCAAATATATTTCACTTTTCATCTCCCTTCCTGCCCATCTCCAGATGCCACCACCACACAAAAAAATCAGCAAACATGCAGAAAGATCAGATTTTAAGAACTGTATCCCTGAATGACACTGTATTACCTGAATGACACGAGTCTTTGAGTCTCTGAGAGTGCTCCCTTGAGGCTTTGAGACAAGCTTGCCTTTGTTTTTGCACTCCTTATCAAAACTGTGAACAGTCTCTTCAAAATCCTCAAACTTGAGGTACTGCAAAAGACACAAAAGACAAGCAGCATTAAGTTCACCTTAATCTTAACCAATGCAGAAGGCAGCTCTGACTCAGGTCATCCAAATTAAACAACGTGTACATCACTCGTCTTGACACATCTCTTTACTGAAGTTTACTGAAGTGTATTTCGTTTTGCATAGTGCTCTGTTTGCATTGTCAGAATTTCAATTTGTTACCTCCTTGATCATCCCAAGAAGATCGGCTTCAGTTGCCAAGATGTCCCCCATCTTGGCTGTCTCCCTGGAGCTCATGTGAGTGCCTAAAACCTTTAAGACACCTACCGACAGACTTCTGTATTCATTAAATATCGTCTGTATATCCAGCAGGCATTCTGCACAGCCTGCAAGGATGGAACAGTACATGGGAACTATAAAAAGTCACATTTAGAAAGTGTAGTACTCAAATAGCTTTATTACATATGGCCCTGAGGTTCAATTTACAGTGACAGTCGTTGTGTTTCAGAGTCTAAGTTTAGGTAAAACTGCAATGCAGAAGTTTAATGCAAAAGATAATATTCTCCACTAAATAACTTACACATCGCATTTTACTGGTATTAAACCCCAGTGTGACCAGATCAGATCAGATCAGATCGTTTTTGGTTTTTTAAATATTTCAACATATCTCGAAAAATCTAGCAAACCATCAACTTCAGCATCAGCTCATGCAAAAATGTGGGAAGCTAGCAGTAGCGGTTAGCTGACAAGCTAATCACACATAGTTTACTGACGTTAAGAGTGGACATAATCATAATTCTCACCTTATTCGCACATCATTAAGTGGGTAAATGTGTGCTCGTAACGCTTTCAGGGTATTCATCCGCCAGAATAACTTATATAATCCATTTTCGGCTGGACTTACAGGCTTCACTTACGCTGGCATTAGTTAGCTAGCCGTTAGCTAGCAACCGTACACAGACAGGACGCTAAAACACCTAGCAACCAAATGGGTAAGAGATGCAGGCTGGAAAGCAGAGACAAATGTCGTAAATACTGACAACACGGTACACTTTTCGTATTGAAATCCAAATTGTTTCAAACTACGTTATGTCTTCTACAAACTAGCTAGAGATTGTTGTGCTGTTCATCTAAAAAGAGTTAACTGAACAGTCTTTTGTGAATTCAGCTTATAAACCGTATCAATGCTTGGGACAGCCAGTGACGTTATTTTCGACCGGAAGCAGTTTGCGTGTCAAAGGTTGAGCACATTGTTCCATGGCGGCACAGTTTGTTTCACGTAGTAATGAATGAAGTTTAGCTCGAAAAGGTATATAGTGAAAAAGCACACCGTAAACATAACGCCACAGAGAGAAAGCGGGACTGTGACGTTATTCTGCGCGCTATATAAGGACTTCGTTTTATCTGAGGTAAACCTGGGGAGTTGTGTGCATAACATGCTAAAGCTAACAGCTAGCCTGAGTTGGAGACACTGCCGGAGTTGTAGTTAACACTGTGACAGGACCTTGTAATTTTGGCTAATGCTAATTCAGCCATGCAAGCTAACTTGTGAGGTTAACATCAGTTAGGGCATTTAGTACACATTATTTATTATTTTTAAGTTTTACATGGCCAGCGAGAGTTGATTGTGATGTTCCACATGGACTCAGTGGAGGTAGTAGCCTGATCTGTGAGAGAGGGCAGTGTGAGATCTGGATTAACACTAAACATTCACTATAAGACTATGATTTTCCGTACTGTAAAGAATCTAAACAGTAGATATACACAGAAACTTTGACATGGTGTTCTAAAATATACAATTAAACATTAAGCAACCCTTTCATCTTGCTAATAGTTATTTAATGTTCAGCATCTTTTAGTTTGATGTAGATAGTAACTTGTGGAGGTTATGTAGGGCGGGTTCTAACAATCATCGCATTTCCTTATATCATTAAGTCTATAATGCATTTTAAAAAAAAAAAACTTGATCATTACAGCTATGATCTTCTGTTATCTATCGACTGGTCTCTGCTGATGAATGTGTATTTTCAGTGTGCTGTCATATCAGTACTTTCTGCATTCCATCCCATTGTGTTTGTTGTCCATTATAACAATGTTGTCAATAATAACTGTTGGACATGCCATTAGTATTTGAATTTTTTAAAATCATGACAGGTTTAAAAAAAATTTATCTTACAAAAAGTAGCCTATAAAGGTTTTGATTTGCAGACATTGTGTTTGTGAAATCCCTCTTTCCCTCATCACCAGACAAAGTATGAGCATTTTGTTAGTCAGAAGCTCCCTTGGCATGTCTATTTGTTTGTTTTACCAACCTGATGATATCCCTTATCTTTTCTTTTCCAAGTGCATAGACCAGGACAAAGATGGCTGGAATTCTGTTTGAGGATATCTTTGATGTAAAGGACATCGATCCTGATGGCAAGAAGTTTGACAGAGGTGCGTGACATGCATACATTCCTTGTATTTTGTACACTGACAAGGCAAGGCAGAGCAAGTTTATTAGTATAGCACAATTCAGACATAAGACAACGACATGTGCACACAATTACACTAAAATACATTAAAAAAAAACATTAAAACAAGTTAAGAAATAGGAAAGTAAGCTAAAATAGAATAGGTTTAAAAAGAGACAAGAATAAAAAACAGTGCAGTTCAAAGCCTTCAGATTGCTTCAGTGAAAGGCTGTGGCAAACAGAAAGGTCTTCAGGTTAGATTTAAAAGCGGTGAGAGTTCGAGCATACCTCAAGTTTCTTCCAGATATGTGGTGCATAATAACTGAGTGCTGCTTTTCCATGTTTAGTTTTGACTCTAGGGACTGAAAGCAGACCTGTACCTGTCATCTCAGATGAAATGTATTTCGGCCCAGAACTGACAAGTGCTTTATAAACCAACAGCAGAAGTTTGAAATCTATTCTTTGACAGACAGAAAGCCAGTTTAAAGATCTAAGAACTGGAGTGATGTGATCTACTGTTTAGGTTCTGGTTGACTGTGATATTTTTCCACTTGTCTTTCTCTCCATTAACATTTACATCTTATTCCACTGCTGTTTTCAGTTACTGTTCTTCAATTCAAAACTGCAGATTAACTAATCCAAACTTTACTGTGACTGTTTGTTTGCTACAGTGTCTCGTCTACATTGTGAAAGTGAATCTTTTAAGATGGACCTCATCTTGGATGTGAACATTCAGATCTATCCTGTTGATCTTGGTAAGTTACAATCTTTTTAAGGACTGGAAGTCATTTATTGGTTGTTTTTTAACGTGGTAGTCATATTCTCGGTTCAGTTTGTTTACAGTGTGATCGGCACAAATCAGTTCATTTTTCATATGTCATTGCGGTTAATTTACACCTCTTAAGTTTAAGCAGTGTTTCTATTTTTTGACAAGAGGGTGACATTTGCTTGGCTACACTCACCTCCACCCTCACTGTTAAATTGTTTAACTTTCATATAAGTGAGCAATGTAAAGGAAAACAGCAAATATTATCCTGTCCCCATAAAGGTGAAGACACAATCACAAAGATTCATTACTTAACCAAGAGCTCTAAGCTCATATAAACCTATTTTGTATGCATCTGTTCATTTCTTTAAGGTGACAAGTTCCGACTGGTTATTGCCAGCACGTTATATGAAGACGGAACACCAGATGACGGAGAGTACAATCCTCAGGATGACCGGCCATCAAGGTAAAACAGTGGTATATTTGCTCTTGGTATATTTGTGCATGAAGCCTTATCCTGCAAATAATATTGTAATAAATTGCATAAAACAAATATAAATATGAATAAATAAAGTATGTTGTATCATTTCTGTGTACATTTCTACTGTGATTTGTCTCCTGCATTGTGCTCCTTCAAACTTTTATTCATATTGATCTTTGTTTACATTTCTAGAGCGGACCAGTTCGATTATGTGATGTACGGAAAAGTTTACAAGATTGAGGGCGACGAGACTTCAACGGAAGCAGCCACACGCCTGTGAGTTTAAATGAAGCTTTCAAGTCAATTTTTTATAAATCACTTATCATCAGCTTAAAATAAACAAATAAACCTTCTGCAACAAGTAGCACCACAGTTGTTATTTATACATTATTATTGCAGCAATGGGATACTTCTTTATGTGTTCCTTCCCCGGTGATTGTTGATGATTTGATAATGATTTGATTTGATTGTCATATGGAGTGTGTTTGAACCTATTTCAGCTTCTGAAGGGGGTCATGACAGAAACATTGTTGAGCACTATTGTCTGAGTCATTAACTTGCCTGACAAAAGTCTGTAAGAAAAGGACATGTAATTATCATCATGTCATCAATTTTGGTCTTCGTAATCTCTCTCATTTGTTACCTTTTTAATCACGTTGTATTGGTGTGTTCCTTCTTTCAGCTCTGCCTATGTGTCTTACGGTGGCCTCCTCATGAGGCTGCAGGGAGACGCCAACAACCTTCACGGCTTTGAGGTGGACTCCAGAGTCTACCTCCTCATGAAGAAACTGGCCTTCTAAAACCCATCTCTGTTCCCCTACTCAGCCTGGTCTTTCCACTGCCACAGTCACAGCCGTGCTGAACTACACACTGAGATAATTCATTTTCCCAGGTTTGGTGCAGAGGCCCATCTCCAAGAGCAACTCGCGGACGGAAGTCATTGATTTTGAGGAAAACATGTTTAGTTTTTTATTATCGTAGTTTAAAATGTTTCTTCTAAGGAGATGGACTACAGACTAAAGACTGTGATATTTGCTGCAACCTCAATCTGCTGGCAAACTGTAAATAAAGATGACTTTTATACAAAATGATTCTCAGACGTAAGTCACATTGGATCATACTTGAATTATAATTTCTGTTGGCATTCTTTCATTCTGTTCTGTCTAGTAGTTAATCTTTTATCTCATTTGTGTTTTCTTCCAACCATGTGCCTAGGAAACGGCATGGGTGCTTTCAAACGTGTTGCATAAGGTCTTACTTTACTTGTTATCAACATGAGTAGGCAGTCTATTTGTGACCCTGTTTCTCAATGTTTGGACTACAGACTAGAGGGCAGAAGACGGTTTTTATAAAGAAACTGTAGCTAACTAGGTCACGTAGCTCACAGGAAAAATATATCATGGACAAGACTATACATCATTAAATGTTTATTCATTCTGAAAGTGGATCGTTGCTGTATTTTAAACATTTATTCCTACCACCAACAAATAAAAATGTAACAAGTCTGGTAGATATGTAATCCAGGTTTTTCAACAGACCAAACAGCTTTGAAAAGTTAGATCTCAAACAATGAAACAGTCAGCAACATCTCTTCAGAAATGTGGTCATTGAGGGATTGTATATCCTTCCTAGATTTTCAGTGAAAACTGCTAAGAATAAGGATGATCAAGCCGGAGTAACAGGATCATCGTATCCCAGGTTCTTATATTGTTTGTCTATGTGGGATGAAATCGATATTCTACAAATATAGCAGCTCCTAATTTGTTCTTCAATGCTCTTTTTCATTCCCTTTAAACCGGGTTTGCACACTTTAATCAACCTCGTCCGATTCTAGCTACTTGAGCCACTGGAAGTTTAGTTGTTGGCTGGATGCCCTGGCACATATTCTAGGAAGTCAAAATACTTTTCTCCCAGTCCATACATATGTCATAGGCAACAGTTTAATACTTGCTTGGATGGCAGCAAACTATAATGTGGACACTCGGGAGACAGAAAATTTAATTATGGGTGAAGAAGCAGCTTTTGTTTGCAGCACAAGGTTCTCAATGTCAGTGGTAATGGATGTCACAGGATGTGGAGGAACTCTGCAAATGACTCATACGGGCTCATGCAAGCCAGAGTCGAGGCTTTGGAATCTGCCCACTTCATGGAGTGGACTGATTCTGACATTCTGAATATGTCAACTGTGCAACAAGTTGATGTCAAGATGTTGATGTTGATGTCAGGGAAGATTCAAAATGTGTGTGGAAAGCTTAAAATACATTTAAATGCAGTGATGCTGCAGAATCTGCTTGTAGCCTTCAGAAAAGAAGTTATTGCAGGGTTTGATTTGTGTGTTATATAGCAGGTTTTTCTTAAAATCCAACAGCAATACTTTAAGTGCTGCAGCAGCAGCAGCTCCTGGGTTTGTGCAAAGGCTCAGTAACGTGATACATTTTGAATGAAGACCCTAAAGACGTTAAGTGCTTTGCATCAGGACTCTGGAGCAGCATATGCACTAATCCTGAGGCCTAGACTTACAGCATTTGTTCCTCTCCCACACCTTAACACATGTCTGACAAGTTTGGTTGGTTGGTTTGAACACTGCTAACTGCTAAACAGATTTCCACGAAACTTGGATGGAGGATGGCTTTTGGCCCAGGACAGACCCCCATTAAGTTTTGGTGCTGATCCAGATAAAGAGACAGATCCATAATGTATTTTGTCACTTATTTTTATTTTTATTGAACAGTGCAAGATAGGGCTTATTGCATGAATCCTGATAAAGGAAATGAAAACAGTGTACTTAGGTGGCTGGTATTTATGAGAGTACAATCTGATGATACACATAAAAATCATGTTCTAGCAGATTTGTATGTGTTTGATTTGAGTGCTCGACTGAGTGCTATTCTAGTTTTTCTTTTAGAGCAAAGAAGAGAGTTTATATATCTTTGACTTGATGTTATATTATTATTATTATTATTATTATTATTATTATTATTATTATTATTATTATTATTATTATTATATTTTTTAATTACTACAATTTAGATTTACTTTCCTGACTGAAAACTTCATTTTCATTCATTTTACTTTGAACATCAAATAAAAAGAAATCAAAGAAACTGTGACTGTGAAAAATGATTCGTCACCATGTTCACGTATTTGTCAGAATTGTATCATTCGTAAACAGTGATGCATGTAAGACACAAACGAATCTCAGACGCGTCCACGAAGCAGAGGGTGAGCTTCAGTGTTTGGGTCTGTGCCAAGGGGCGCACAGTCCGCCGGAAGTGATGTATGCAGGGTCACACTGCGCAGGAGCGCCGCGGGGACGCTCACTTGCTCAACAGTCGCAGGTCGGGACAGGAGCTGGGAGCGTTTACCTGCCCTGGGAGGAGGCTTCTGCGGATGTGAACCTCACCGTAGAGATATGTAGAGGAGCAGTGCGCAGTGTTGTTTTTACGCGTTTTCTTTTTCTCCCTCCCCCAAACCGGCTGCGGGACGGGCTCGGTGACATGACCCCCGCATTCAGCTTTAATTAGAAGCACCGCACTCGGGATTATGTCAGCGGCGGTGTCTCACGGAGAGAGAATGGACGCGCATCCCGAAGAATAATGAAGACGAGCTGTCAAAGTAGAGAAAGAAGATTTTAACAGCCAGAGCGCGATGGATGACCGACGGAAAAGGAAGCTGACGTTCCTCACCATCGGGCTTGTGTTTCTCCTGAGCGGTGTGGAATATGGTGAGATATGGTTAGGCAGTCATCTACACCTACTCTGCTGTTACTTATTTCTCCATTAGAATGGGTCACAAAACTCGTGTGTGAATGATAAATCAGGCCCAATCATTTCCCCTTTAACACCTACATGTTGTCATGTCTGTGATTCAACACATTGGGCTTAATTCATCACAGATAAGTCAAGCTATTGTTGTCAGCCGACATAAAGTTACCATTGATTACACTCAGTATGTATTTTGACTGGTACTGCAGTGTTTTGTGTTGTATCCATATCCAGTGTGTCACAGCAGTGAGTGCTGAGGACCGTGGGACATGTTGTACTGGAGCCGTTCAACAAGTTGAATAGTGACTTTTTGGCATTGCTGATTCTTCTGAGAGGTTTTTGCACAAGCGTCAGGCTGTGTGGGTCTGTCTGGGAATGAATACGTCCGTCCAGGGCTGTTATCAGGACTATAGATGAACCGGGGACATGAGTGAGCCAGGACTCCCTCTGAATAAACACTTCTATTGTGTTTTTAGGTAATTCAATCTGGCCAAACCTTAATGTCAACCTGACAAGTGAGTTACTCATTGACTTAAAAAAAGGTTTAATGATTATGTCTCAAAGAACACTGAGGAAGTGTGAGTGTCGCCTTCAGTAGAAACTGTGTGTCAGGTTGTTAGAACTCCAAAACCTCAGCGACGCAATCCCAAAAGCATGACCTTGATGCTCTCGCCCGCATCGACCTGCAGCACGGTTGGTATTTAAATGAAACCTGGGCAGGGTTAGCACGATGTTAGGGATGTTGTAAGATACAGGCGTTGCTGAGCAACGGTCACATCCAGATTTGCGTGACTGATCTGATAACGCTGGGCGCTTAGTGCACCATGGTGTGGAAAATAGCCCTACAATGACTTTTACTCACAGATAAAAAGTTCAGTTGGTTAGTAGTTTGTAAGTTTTTGTGTGTTTGATTTGGTTTTATGGAACATTTTTAAGCTGTCTTGACACAGTAAGATTAAAACAACAAGAGTAAAACAAGGACTGCATAATGTGTAGTTTTACCCTTGATACTTAGAGTACTTCATGCTGTTAATACTTTCATAATTTTACTGAAGCGAGGACTTGACTTGTAGTAGTATTTTGACAGTCTGGTAAGAACACTTCTTACTTTCGTGAAGGATCGGAACACTGCTTCAGCCGCTGCTCACTAAAGGTGCAATGTTCTAAAAATATGATGCAACGAAGCACCAGTGTCCAAAGCGACTTGTAGTAATTCATGGCACTGATGGCAGGGGAGACCCCCCGGGTGGAGGGGCAGCAAAGGACTTGGACCAAGGACTCTTGCAGAGAGGACAAAGCCTCTGTACATGGGACGCCCGCTCTAGCGACTGAGCTAATGGGCGCCACCCAGATGACATGAATATTTGAGCCATCATTTCTACTCTGGAATTTTCTGAGAGCGTGCTTTATTGTCTGTCTTCAGACCCCAGAATCGAATTAGGAGTGCAGTGGGTCAGCACTATTCTCGGGGAGGAAGATCCACCACTGACTGCAGCCAAAGTTAAACTTCACGCCGTGTGTTGTCAGCGCTCTCAGCTGTACTAGCACCGACTTGGACCAGTCTCACCTAGATTTGAAACACACAGACATCATCTGCTCTCGTTTTGCCCTGATCTCACCTTGTTTCTTGTTCTGCATTCGACCGAGCATGCAACATGAGCGATAAATCAATTCAAGTAAATCTTTCCGCTGGCCATGAACAGCTTTGTAGTCAGAAAGTTCTGATGAAAAAACAAAACAGAACCACTGACTTTATTAGTTTATCGTGAGTTTGTGGTTATCAGCAACAACTGCGGTGACAGTTTATCAGTTTATTAGAGATACAGCACTGCCTTACCGTTGCCTCTGATAAACGTCAGCGTAGGGCTCAGGGGAGTCACAGGGTTGTAATAAACATGGGCAAGATGCCATGGGGACGGAGCCTGGGTGATGCTGCTTACGTACAAACAGCCCAACAGAGCCACAGTGTGCTTGACTGGCTCCATGCAGGGCTTATGACAGTTAGCTTTCTTCAAAAGTGCATTACCTCAGGGGAAGGTTCACTCAAGGAGATGTATAGATACTAATATCTGCCTCGCCTCTGTTTCCCCAGCTGTCATATTGCCCACAATATGGAGGTACTTGCAGACTTTAGAAGCAGCGCCCTATTTTCTGGGTCTGGCCCTGTCAGCATTCAGCTTTAGTGGCCTCCTGTCGGGACCGCTGTTTGGCCACTGGTCTGACAGAACTGGGACCAGCAAGAAGATCATCTTGTTCGCCAACTGTTTTGAGATAATTGGTGAGTCCGCTCAAATTTCATATCCTAATAATTTTACATGCGTAACCTTCCCATGTCAGAAGCACACACTTCTTAGTTGTTTTATATGAATAATTCTGGTTCATTGAATTTTCCTTCTCCTTGCTCCTCTCCAGGTAATTTCATGTACTTTATGGGCTTCTCCAAATGGCTCCTACTGTCGAGCAGACTGGTGGCAGGTGAGTCTGCACAGAGTGAGACTGCGGCTTATTATTATTCATTTGGCAACTGACACATAGGTATAGCGTGGCAGGATCATTGCGTAAAAAGTCGTCCCATTCTCACTTTCAACGCCTCAAATATTGCAGCTTTGTCAGTGGCCAGACATTTCAAATGACGCTGTAGTTACACCTTCATGCGTCACTTCCTGAGGCGCCCCTCTGGCGTAGTAGTTTGAAGAGTAAGAATGATCCACGTCAGGCGGAGGCAGGGGTGGTTGGGTCAATCGAACGTGACCTATGACCTATCACGCCAATGCTGTACATCTTTTCCAGAGCTCTATGTTTCAACCTCAGTGTGTCAGTGCTGTAACTTACTCTTTAAATATGTATTTTTCTTCAGGCATCGGCACAGGTGCCGGCTCATCTATCTTTGGCTTTCTAACCAGAAGCACCACCCACGAGGATCGCGCCACTGTCTTTGCTGCTGTCATGGCATGCCGACAAGCTGGCCTTCTGATTGGTCAGTGACCCACTGCTTTCTGATGGGAATCACCAAAGGCTAATCATTTCAATTGAGTTGAATATAATGGTTATGCATTCTCTACAAAGAAAAGAACACCAGATGACTGGGACTTTGGAGATTTTAGTGGGCTCACACACAAACGTTTAATAATAGCCAATGGGTAAATAACCATAATGAGTCAAAACAAATAAATTCTATGATTTGGAGTTGCTTTTGAGAATCGTTTGCTCTTTACCAGGATTATATTGAATGATTTGCCAAAGTTTGGGGTTGGCTAAAATGCATGTTTTAACTTTGTGTTGGACACAGGCCCAGCATTTAACATCTTCCTGAGGCTTTGTGATTTCCACATTGGTCCTTTTGTGGTCAATAAATACACTGCACCAGGGGTAAGGACCACAATATGGCACACATCGCGTTGTTTCAACTCTATAATCCATTTTTCCCCGCCACAGAAAAGCCATAACACTCATCCTCTACCCCCTGTAGTTGTTCATGTGCCTGCTGTGGATTCTCCTTCAACTGGCGGTGGTCTTCATGTACTGGGACCTACCACCTCTAGAGAGGGGGAAGGCCAAGGAGAGTTTGACAAGTCGGCACCGGGAGGAGCAGAACGAGAAGGGGTTCGTGGAAGATGAGGACAACGAGGAGGAAAAGCCATTGATGGGGTCCCAGGAGCTGGCGGGGTCGTACGGCTCAGTGGTGACATCCAACTCACACACCTACCAACACCCCACTGCTGTAAACGCTACGATGAATCACATCTCTCCACCTTCTTCTCCCGTGCCGACCGACTCCCATGAGTCTTCCAGCCCCTTTAAGAATTTCAGCATATCCAGAGGTGCGTGATTGACTGTGTGTGTGTGTGTGTGAGTATCATTCCGGGGTCAATTAAAAGTCTATGAAACACATTCCGTGAAGGTCTTTATGTTTCTGACTGGGCCTTTGTCACTGTAGAGTTCCTGAGAGAAGAGGTGGTTGTGCTGCTGGCTGCTCAGTTCATCACACTCTTCAATCAGACAGCGCTGGAGGTGCAGTAGAGACACACAAGACAGAAAACACGCACACAGACACACATATGATTGAATACAAAACTTGAGTTGTCTTTATATTTCTTTATCTAGGAGATAGGACTCATGACATGCTACTGGCAGACAAAGTTAACGCTGTCAGGTCTTTAAGAGAAAGTGGCTTGATGCACTGTGCCAACGCCCTCCATTCCCTCCCCAGACCATGGTGACCCCGCTGACCCAGAAGTTCTTTGGCTACGGGGAGCTGGAGAACAGCATCATGTACTGTCTCTGCGGTGTGGAGGTGATCGCCGGCTTCCTGTTTGTGCGCTGGCTGAGCCAGCGTGTTGCTGAGCGGGTGGTACTGGCCATCGGTCTGACCATCTGCAACATCTCCGGTGTCTGGTGCCTCATCTTCCTGGCAAAGCCAATAGGTCAGACCAAGAAAGTCCTCCCTTTTCTACTTGTACGCACAGAACTTTATCAACTCCCACAAATAGTTTAATTCCAGGAGGTGCATTACTACTGATAAGCCCAAGTGTAGAACATCCTCAAATTTAGTTGATGCTCTCACATGTGCAGCAAATCTTAAAGCCTATGACTGGAAAGTTAAACCAGAGGCATCCTGACAATGAAAAAACTTGGCTGTATCTTGCTTTTTCATTCAGTGTTTGTGGTGTTTTCTGCAGGTGGTTTCCCATGGCAGCTGACTGAGTTCATCATTGGGGTTTTTCTGCAAGTCTTGGGTTTGCCATTTGTGGCCGTGGCTCAGGTCTCCCTCTTCTCCAAAGTCACTGCTGAGAAAACACAAGGTGAGAAACTGCACCATCTTGTGGAGAGGAGACAGAACTGCATGGTGGATGGTGTTAGTATATGGGAATGAGTAGTGGGCCCTTTGTCCCTGACATGGACTGCACATTTTAAATATTTAACTTTTTAGAACTCCTGCATCCTTTGGTGTTTGGTGTGTTCAGTTCTGTTCTTTGTGCCCTGTGCATTTTGCAGGTTTCAGCCAGGGAGTGCGCCGCTCAGTAGGAGGACTTGCTACCATCCTGGGCCCTCTGTGGGCTGGTGGCCTGACCGAGAACATGTACATCATGATGGGGGTGATGATGGCACTGCTGGTACTGCTAACGGTATGCAAAAGGAAACACGACTGACACCCTAACAGATGTTATATATATAGTGTAACTTAAAGCAACATTATGTAACTTTTTTACACTAAACTAACAGCTTCAGAATCATGTTGATGGTACAGTATCTTTAATAAGGTGAATGGTGCCTCTGTCTCAGCCACTCCGTCCCCTATCACCTGTTTCTGCGCTATGTAGCTTCACTGAGAGGGAAGGCTCATAGTGACGTAATGAGTTCTGTTTGATGTTGGCACCTACATTACATCTGACAGATTTTTTCACATCTGGGATTTTTATTTACAACAGTGGTGTTGCGCTCCTGAACTGTGGAGGGCCGCCATATCGCACAAAATGCCAATTTCTACATGATATTGCTTTAATTAACCACTCAGGCTGTGTGATGGATCGCAATACTTTTTTACACTAATCAACATGTGTCCAGATCATCGAGGGTCAGATCAAGGTCCTTAGACTTTTTTGCATTTTTTTAAAAAGCCTATTTCATACAAGTCAAGCATATTTTGTAGATTAAACAAAAAATGATTCAAACATATTCCACTAACCAAGATGTGGAAAAAAGTATTGAAACGTGTTGTAGTGACACCAGGATTGTAAAATTTATTAGGTCATATTTCTCCAGACAAATTTTTTTTTTCTTAGAAATGATGTCTACAGAGCTTGTAGAAAGGTGCAGAATAAAATGCACATATGCACGTGACGTATGCAGTATCCATGTTGTTGGCAGCACCAAGAGTCTTGGTAGTTGCCAGTTTGTGGGAAGAAAACATAAAAACGGCTGAGTTCTACAGTATGCGCCCAGATTATGGTACTGCCTAAACATTAGCTTGCTAGCTAGCTAGCTAGGGTCAGCCATGTTGATGTTAGCTAGCTGGCGTGGGCAACGTTAGCACTAGCTTGCTTGTGTTTGCAACGGTAGGTAGTGCAACAAACTGGCAATCACTTGAGGGGGCAGATGAGTTGAACAGTAGGGGTGTCTTGAATGCAATGAAAGAGGAGGGAAACAAGTCAAGTTGAAAGCTGAAAAGATAAAAAAAAAAAAAAAACTTTTGCCATGTGCTTTGTATTAATAAAAACAGTAACGACCCCTTGGATTTACGCCTGTTATCCACGTGCATAAGAGACAGACCTCATTTAAACATAGTTCCTGTAAATGTAGGTCCCACTTTTGTTTCCAAAAGAATGCAAGTTTTTCATCAGTGGGACTCTAATTGAAACAAATAGGAAATAACCAAACCACAGCAAAGGGTTTCAAGTAAGGAATCAGAGATGCAAGTTGGCATCTTATAGCCAGCAGCTCCACTTACATTAGGGAACAAACAAGCATAACAAAATGCTTGTAATGCCTTTAATGAAGCGTGGGCGAAACCACAGCCCAGCAAACAAATGTTTCCACTATCACTGAGAAAGAGGGAAAAACACAAACAGAGTGTGTGAGAAGGAGTCAGTGTGTGCTCCTCCAAACAGATGAGCTGAGGTCCACCCTGGACTTTCTTTCGCCTAAATTGGGTCCGCCAGGAACCCTCCTCCTGAAGTCCTCCTGTGTTTTCTTTCTCTCATTTTCTTTGTTGTTGTACATCGCTGACAGCTCAGGAGGAGGGTCACAGGGTTCACAGAATCAAGCTCTGGAACTCCAGTTTCACTTTGTGCCTGAGTGAAGAAAAGTGCTCTCAGTTTGGTGCAGCTGAAACATGTTTAAATGAACCAACAAGAACACAATTTATTCTGAGGTATTTTTGAGATTTACAAGAAATCCTGACACACAACAGTTTCTGCAGCATTTTTAATAATTTATTTCTGCGTGCGTGAGAGGCACACAGGTGGATTTGGAAAACAGATTAAATATTCTGTTGCCTCTCAAAGCCTCTCGGTGAACATTTCCTCTTTTTTCTCATCTCATATTGTTTAATACAGATGATGCTGGCTTTCTCATACGACCGACTGGTTGCACCTGCCACAGAGGAGCAAGTGGATGAGTCTGTCAGCGGTGGCTAATCCCACAGTTGCTTGATGCAGTAGAAGTGGAAGGTAGCTCTTTACTTATATATTTAGTGAAGTGAGATGTTACATCTGCATTATAACAGATGATGTTCTGTATTAAAGGCCCCAATGTATGCTCATGTTCAGGTGTTAACAAGAAAATGTTCACATGCTTAAGTGTTCACACAGTATTTTTCTCATACTGCACGTTGCTGCAGCACCTCTGTTCACCTTCTGTCTGAATGCTCCGTTTAAGTGCCTGTCCCTTTAAGCCCCCCCCCCCAAAAAAAGTCTGCTCTAATTGGTCAGCTCTTACAGGCCCGAGTGCCAGTGTGCATTTCTCTGTTCTCCTTTTGATACTTTCAACATACAGCAACAAGACCTGCTTTATATTAAACACAGACATGGAAATCTCAGTGTCTTCAATATGGGACCTTTAATTCGAGACTATTTTCTTCCTTGCATGAAAATGTTATATGAGCCAGTAACAATCAAAGTGTTCAAGAGTTGGATTTTTAAAGTTGATGTTTTTCCATGTAAATGAAAATTATTGTGTGCATGACCAGATAACTAGCACCTTGCTGCGTCTCATCCTGTAAATTTTCCCCTTTTCCAGTGCACAGTGGGAGATTGCCCGCCCTGTACCTGACCGATCCTCCACACTTTCACTCTCTGCATTGGGACCTGCATGCAGTGTGAAAACACACACTTGCTGAACTCACACACCTCACTACTTCCTGAGTGCTTTCACTTGTCAGATTTCTGTGCAGAGGCTGATCAAAGCACTGATGTGGTGTATATGTATATTTCCCATGGAAATATAGAATCCTGCAGACACTGCATGCGTAGGTGTCGGATGTAAAAATCCTTTCTGTGCTCTTGTGTTCGGCACAAACTACTTACTGAAGTAAGTGCATCTCACATTCTACCTGTGTTTCAGCACATGCAATATAACACTAACTGTTCAGCTGATGGACATGCCATATGGTTGTGGATTTAGCCGACCCGTGTCTTAGCTCGTCAGCTACTTAATACCTCACCCTCCGGTAAAAGAGGCATTCTTATTATTGAAGGAGTAGGTTTTTTCATACTCAAAGTTTAGATGATCTAAAAGGGGAAAAAATCACGTCCATCCACTTCTGTTCATAATGAAGATTTTTCTCCTTGAACACAGCAAAAAATTTTGCAACACTGTACGTTTTGCTCGCTTTGAAAGTTGTATTTATTCATCCAAATGTTGAATTATGTGCTTTTATGAATGAATATTTTCAGAGTGGCCTCCACCATCAAAGCAATGTCTCTAAAAGAACCACTAACACAAAGAGTTTTATTCATGTGGGTTTTAACTGTAATGCCGTGTTTGTCATCTCAAGGGGATGAGCATGCTGTTTCAAAGACATTTCAAACTTCAGTAATAAAATTCTCGGGGAAACACTAAATCCTTGTAGTCTTTAGCATTTAAAACAGTCCCATAAGCTGCCTCAGAATCATCTCTCAGTAACTATATTTACAACTATTCCTGCTTTTAATGAATAAAGCAGCGCGGTACAAGTTTCTTTGTTGTTCGACACTGATGTAGCGCACATTGTAAACACTGGTGGGCGCTCTTAGTCTTTCTACCAAAGTCAATCCACATCACTACTGCTGAGCCTCATGTTTGCTGTGTATCAGTCGGTCAGATAACTCCAGAAGGTCAAGAGCACTATTACAAATACACATTTAGGGAAGAACTGCTTTTGTTTTGTTTTTTTTGCTAGTTCTTTTTACAAAAACAGTCCTGTAGTTGTGGTGAAGATAAGACAAACTAGTCAGTCAAAGAACCCCTCCCCCATAACACAACTTTAGATTGTGTTTTTTTCTTACCTCTTTATAATTTGTTCAGGTATATACTCACAAACACCAAAACCACATTGTGAACTATAACAATATTTATTTCTTATTTATTTTGCTTTTATTTATTTCAATGTTTGTTTTTTTCTTTGGGATTTCATGTATCTATAGAAACAAAGGTAAACACCCGCTGCACTGCGTTGACTTGTGTTTCATTAATCTCTGGGGAAAGTATGTGCACAGTAATAATGAGAGAGAAAATAAAAAACACTTAATAACAATATAGTTTGCATGAAAAAATAAGGAGGAGTTGTTAAAAAAAATCTTTAATTCACATTTCTACAATTTAATTGGTTACATTTTGTCAACTCAAAGGCTGAAAAATATAAGCGCTCAGATTTTTCCCTTCTGTCCATGAACGCATTTAATAATGCTGTGTCTGCGTAGTAAACATGATGTTACGGGGTGCTGAATTAAATCCTTTGTGCGTTTTTTCTTTCTTATTGTTTAGATGAAATCACTGTCTTATGAAATTATTATTATTTTGTTATAAAAAATATATATGCGCCTATATATATTATTTTGCAACAAAAATTAGGATGTACACAATTTTTAAAATAATTGTTTAAAGAAAATGTGATAAAGCCGTTTTTTCTGAACGCAGTTCTTCTTTTTACATCTGTTTGCTATCGGCTGTACTTGTATCTTTAGTTCATCAAATGTATTTAACTTTATTTGTCTTATTTATTACAATAATTATTTATCCAGTTTCATTTGTAAGGGACCACAAACAAAATATTGAACATTAATGTTTCTTTGATAAATTATATCAGGGTTAGCTCAACGTTTATTTACATTTGCAGTCACAGTTTACCACAATGTTGGTTTTTCAATAAAATGTTTTATATATAATAGTAATAATATATAGTGTTGTAAAAAAAAAAAATGACATCAAAAGAACAAAACTCAGCATAATGCAGTCATGTAATTTAGGTGCTCAACATTTCTGAAAATGTCATTTTATTTAACATGATATTATTTGTACCACAACATTTATGTACACCTGAATAAAATAATTTTACTTTGAGCATTTCTGATAATTTTAAATAAAATATTTACATGTGTATTATGTAAATCAAAATATTTTATCAAATAGTCCAACAATTATGGTAATTATAGAAATTCAGTGACAGTCTTTAATCGTTTACTCTTTTGAAATATTTAACTCAGAATTAAAATCATGAATATCTGTGTTAAAAATTTTTTTATTGCTATTTGCTTTAAAAAAATTTTTTTTTTACCCTTTTCATTTGAAATCCCAATATGGTAATACAGAATCTGTTTTCCTTAGTTGTTGAACTATTGTGCCACGCAGAATGATATTATGGTATGTTCTGGTGTTTTTGTAATATTAAAAAAACCCCAAAACAAAACAAAAAGAAAAAAAAGCTGCACAGTTTTTAAAGTAATAGAAATATTAAAACATATACTGGACATCTGGTCAATGAACATCATTTCTAAGATTCATATAGAGAAGACAAATCGTAACTTACAAGGAATTGCAACACATAAATGGACAGCAGGCCTTCTTCACAACATCAAGTGTTAATGGGTAAAGTGGAGCCCGCTGGGGGTCGCTGCCACCTCCATAACAGAACCAGAAAGTAGGGCGCGTGGTCGAGGCCTTTCTTGCTAGTGACGACATGTCGTCTGCCTGGTGACGTGGTCGTGAGGAGGCGTGGCCTCAGTGCTTGAACTCTGGTTGAACCCGTTTTCGTATTGGGCGGGGCGGGCTCAGAAATGTTACGACACAGGGCCAGGAACAGATATTTTGGGGTTTTTTTTTTTTTTTTCGTAACTCGGTTGCCCCCTCACCACCTATCACACACACAGACACACAGAGCCTGCAGCGGGAGTCTGACCGAACAGCGACCCTGCGTATCAGGGTCAGAAGTGTAGAACACGTCGTGTGTCATATTAACAGTGGTTGTTGGGGTAAGTTTGGTGAGCTCCCTCCTCCTCCCTCCCTGCCTATCACAGGGATGGTTCGGAGGCTTATCGGCCAAATTCGACGATGGTAATAGACGTGAACTTCTCGTGAACTGTGTTTTTTTTTTTCCCCACTCGACTAGAGAGGGCAACGAGGGCAGGTGGAGTTTAGTGGGACATGATTGTTTTTATTTTGTTCTACCATATGCCCCGGGTTTGATCGCTTCCAAAATAGCGACCATCCCCACATTAGATATCATGCGGATGAATCTGGATGATGTGCCGCAGCGCCGGTGCTTGTTGGACGCTGCAGCTGAGTCTAACATGCATATTTCACAATTTGAAGTGTGGCAAAATCCACACTGCAGCATCGGCCGTCACTTTTCCCACACATCTTTTCTTGACGTTTCACGTGCACTTTAAAAGACCCTCTCCCCGTTCACAGGACAACTCAGAAGTTCAAGAATAATACCTCCAGCTTGGTCATTATAAGACTTTTATGAAGCTAGTTTGGTAATAAATGGATAGAAGTGCTCTCTGGCCTGAACGTTTGAGCTTTTGAGCTGCCAAGTGGATGAAATATTTAGTCTGTGCACTGGTGTCACAGATTCTTAATGTTTTTTGCGAAGAAAAAACAAAAAAAACTGCTAGAGCCACGGTCAAATCAAAATGGTGGCACCGACAGAAACCTGTGAAAGTCTGAGAGTGTCCCTGCATGGATAGCACTTGAGTCTTGTGTTAATAATACATGAGTCACTCCGAGGAGGTGCGACATCTCGAAAGTAAGAAAAGTTGGGGAAGAAAAAGAAGAAGAAGGAGCAGAGTGCTTTGGTAGCGCCGTGAAAAAAGATGCGCTGTGACAGAAAGCCTTCCAGAACAAAAGCTCAAACACGACGACAAAAGTTAGACTTCTTAGGATAGTTTTTCTAGTTTAAAAGGTCAACTCCTTTTTGCCAACCCGAGGCTGTGTGGCATGCAGAGGATTTTCCTTCTCCCTCATTGGATCTATCAGGAAAGCAGGGTTGTGTAATGCTTCTTCTGACTGAATGAATAATCAAGTCCGGGTAGCCTATAGCCGGCGCTCCCCAGGCTGTGTTGTGCAAGCTAGCCAGATGCTACAGCACATAGAGAGCTCTGTTTTTTTTTTTTCCAAATGGGTCACGCTTCAGTCAGTTTCAGCACTGAAAATGTAATGTGCTTACCCCTCTCTTTGATCTTAAAACATTATACACTTACCCCGGATTTGTAATTCTGATGAATTCTTCGACCCCTTGACATCACGCCGGTTCTGTTTCAAGTCCTAACCCGTGTGGTCGACGAGAACAGAGCGGCACAGGAAAGATTAAGGATACTTCTGACACCTTTTCAAACACTTTCTTTTGGCTCAAATTCAAACTTGATGAAAAGAATAGTAATTGTTGTCTGGCAGTGCAGCGCAGTTCTCCCCCGTTCCAATTCTGTGGTGCATCCCAGTGAATTTTGCCTCCTCAATTTCTGACTAGGCTCGTCATGATAGCTATAGATTCTTTGACAATATATTGTTCCTGAAATAATGGCGATAAACAATCTTATTGCAGTGTTAAGACCATTTTGCCTCAGATTTATTATAATAAAATAGTATACTAAGAGCAATAAGATTAAAAATAACAAGAATAATACTGCAATTTATAATAATAATATTCCATAATCCATTTTGTACCCATTTGTACATACACATTTTTAAAGAACAAAACCAAATTTCTCCTGTTTATGTATATAGTTTTTGGCAATAAAACTATTTAAAATTGAAAAAAAGTAGACTGTCAGGCCTGTCATGATAATTAAGTTTTGGCTTATCTACAAGTAATCATATTGTTTATATATATATATATATATATATATATATATATATAATATATATATATATATATATAAACAATATGATTACTTGTAGATAAGCCAAAACTTAATTATCATGACAGGCCTGACAGTCTTTGTATAAAAGACTTGTTAGATATGTTTGTTTGTTAATCTTATCAAACATGCATAAAAAACATCTTTGAATTGACCAGAAGGTAGTTTTTTCACCCAACCCAAGTGGGGTGATGGTGGTGTTGTACCTCCACCCTTATCCGTCCCCTCGACTCCCAGATCAGAGATTACAAGCCCATCTGTATCACCAGAGCCAGCCCACGCTAAGCCGATGGGAGCCCTGCTCAGCAAGGCACCGCCGCAATTTGTTAACCCTGATTAACTTGATGTGGCGTTCAGTAGAGGGAACAGTGTGAAAATCAAGCCAGTGCCGTGACCCAGTGCCCTGCCACTGAACCGAGGGGGAATTTGGCAAACTTGGGGAGGGTGGGTGAGAAACGGTAGCCAGGAAAGAAGAGAGAGAGAGCAATGACAACAGAATAAAAAAGAGAAAGACAGAGTGATGGCAGGGAGATGAAAGCAGTTTGATGCTCTCTACCACAGATTGCACTCGAGGAAAGGATATATGCACATAATATGTATTTTTCTTTCTCAGTGAAAACAGGTTGTCAGTTACGATATAGACTCCAGCAGCAAAAACATAAATTGGTGTGGATGTCATGGTCTTCTGCAATGCTGCACAGCAATGGATGGACATTAAAGATTCAGTTGTAACTACTTTAGTGAGGATATCATCGCACAGAGAATATGTTTGCTGCATGGTATGAACCGAAGCGTAGTTAAAAGATGAGAAAACGGGGAAATGCATGCATCACTATCCTCCATGAATTAACTTTTCATTCATGTCCCCGAGGCACAACTGACTTCTGCTTGTTCGGATGCAGCCTTTTTCTTTGAAAACAGTATTATGGTCCTGTCACAATCGCTCTGGCACATCTGTATATGCAGCGTTAAATAATTAAAGGCAATGAAATTACTTGTCAGATAACATTTGAACTGTTTGTATAAGCGTGAGCTTTTCATAACCTTATTAAATCATAGCTGTGCCGTGGATAATGCTCTATTATATGCTTCTCAGTGTGACGGCCTCCACGTGATACCTCGCAGATGAGCCTGAAATTATGACCGTCCGCACATACTGATGCATTTGCAAATCTCATCCTGTACCTAGAAAATGCAGCACTGCGAGGGGCTCAGTTTTGGAAGGTCAAGCTTGACCGTATGTCAACATTGATGCCAGCTTTTAATATTTTGGTTATGACGAGTCGCTGGGCCAAGCTGGCAGGAGACGTGTTGCCTGGCAGGAGTTCATCTTGTGTGTTTGAGTTCCTGCTTAATTGACCCCCCCCCCCCCCTAAAAAAAATGTACTTAATCCAGAATATAGGCCAGCGTGTGTGTGTGTGGGGGTTTTTTTTTTTTTTTTTACATAATCATATTTAATCTTCAAGCCCAGTTACACTTCAATGAACAAATGTTTCAGTGGCATTCTTTTAGCACGTACCGTTAAAACGTGCTGTTTGTTCGCAATTTTAATTTCAAGTTAGGGAAAGCGATCAGCTGCTCGCTCTTTAAGCAAATGAACGCGAAATACATGGTGTTAATGGATACATGTGTGCCGGACACAGCTGTGTGGTTAAGGTGCACCGTGTCCACAGCCGTCCTCATCTTCTCCCTGATGATCCCACGGCTCCTCGATGCAGCTGCATTAGTCCAAAGAGTGGACAGAACACAAGCTGCAGCATGTTGTACTAAATCAATATCTGTTGTTTTTTCTAAACCATTCAAAGAGAGGTTCGATTGATGCTGACATTGACAGATTTGTTGCTGAATTATCAGGGCTGACAAATGACTACACAGAAAAAACTGATCCTGACCCCTTGTTCATGGTACAATGTTTCAACAGGTCTATTTAAGAGATACTGTATGACTGTGTGATTCAAATCTGCTCATCTTTTTGATTAACGTTAAAAAGCACTGCCCTGGTTTAAAACAAGTTCATTTGACTCAATTAGAATTCATTTGAAAAAAACAAACAGACATGATAATAGTCTGTTCGTTAACTTTTTATTGTTTACAACAGACTTCCCAGCATGCATTTCATAGTCTGAAAAAAAACAAATGTGATTGAAACATGCTTTACATTTTGAGACACGTATTTGTCATTTGTTTTTATAATGACGAAAACAAAAGGTTTGTACGGCATTCAGTTTGTAACCCCCTCACACTTGGGCATATTGTAATTGCATAGTGAAAATAAGTACAGCTTTAATAAGGTCCCAAGTGTGTTGTAGATGAAGTAGACGAGTATCAGCAATTTTTTTTTTTTTCACTTATCAACTTGAGCCATTTAATTAATCTGAATATACGCAATTATTTTAGTTCACTGAACAAAAAAACAACGACCTCTAGTCAAAATAGTTGAGCTGAGAGTAATATAATACTGAAATTACTGAAAGTGCACTCAGTCAAATGATATGAGAGCATCCAATGTAATAAATATAGTTTTAGATAAATGTATTCTGTGCAACCACTCGACATAATTAAATTAAGTTAGATTTTCAGTGATAGCCTCCCTATAAAATTGCTTATTGAAGTCTGTTCGCAAACGAGGTACGCACTGCTTTCAGCTGTCGCAGACATACAGTTTAGGTGGGATTAGGAGAAGAGATTTTCACCCTGAAGCTGCATTAATATTGATGAATGTTGCATGATGATTTTAGATCAATTCAAATTTTAAAAGATGCGTATTCATCCATGTATGCATGAATTGTAACATGCGATCTGTAAATGATAAATGTGCCATTGGAGGGTTTAAAAAAAAAAAAACATTTTGTTTTCTTAGTCCTCTTGAATGAAAGAGGTGTGAAGACTTCCACGCAGCCGTCTACACGCTGAGCGGAGTATGATGTTATGTGTTAGGGCACCTTGAGGAAATATCACCCTTGCACACATTCACAATGACAACCACCCAAGAAGATGCAGACAAAGTAACACGCTGAACTCTGTGACCCTGCCTCAGCGTCTCCGGTCATCTCACCTAATAATTAAGCTGCTTTTGGCATTATAAATTGAGAAGCAGCTTTGACAACCTGCAGTGACAAATCTCCCTCAACTGAACCGCTGCTTTGTGGAGGTCACCGCCATCTTTACTTGCGATTGGTGGATGCCTCCCAGCTCGGCTCCCTCGTTAAACTCACTCTCGTCCTGTAATCACAAAACAAGCGAGCGCCGAGCGTGTTTTCGTGCGCTGACCTTTTTTGATTTTGTTTCGTAAATGTGAGAAATTTTTAATGAGAAAGAACAGTGACAGTCGAGCCTTGCTAGGCGCCTGCATCTACTGACAGTCATTAAAACTGGAGCAGAGGCAGAGAGAAGTGTGGGGGAGATGCACTGAAACAACATGTGTGAAAAGCCATGTGAGCTTAAAGGACAAAACAAGGGATTTGGAGATTTCAGTATCATTTTCGTGATGACTAAAACCATTCTGCAAACTATGCTGCAGTGATTCGATTTTCTGTCCGTTGCCTTCCAGGCAGCCATTTGTTTCCGCTCAATTCCACATGGCATGAAAAAAAATCAGTTGCAGCCTCCTGAAACTTGTTCAGGATGTGTAATCCGTCACAGTCAAGATCAAGCCCGCACTGATTCCAATAAAGTCGCTTTATTGTTCCATGGTAATGCCGTATGAGGATAAATTGATCGGAAAACTCTGGAGTGTCTTACTGCTGAATGGGACCTTGGTGAATGAAACTTGCAAAATGATCTGCGTGAACGTTCAGCATGGCACATACAGTGGCGGGCTCAGGATGTGTGAGGAGCAGAGGCAGAAATAATTCAAATGGCACCAGCTGAATGCGGTCTGGCACCAGGACGCAGAAAGTCATGACATATCAAGAATGGAAACGCGTTTTCTCCACTGGATGAGCACCATAGTGGGCACTTTTCGTTTTTGTTTTTACATGGGGACATCTTTGGGGGTAATTGCCACCTTTGAGTCCACCAGCGAGTATGAATTCCGTTATGTGTAGTTTGCTAAAACAAGGGGCAAAAAAAAACTGGTAATACTGGGTACTACATGGCTGAAATAACAGTCTTATACACAAACACCATTTTTGGGAAGTATCTTGGGGGTTCTTATTATGTATTTCTGGACAGATTTCTTTTAGGGTGTTGACTTTATTTCTGCTTGTTCGGTAAAGTGAAATGCATGAATATTGGCAAATCAATGTCTTGAGAATAAATAGTACAAAGTACAAAGCCTGACGATGCAAGTTCTTTCTCAAAACTGCTGTGTAGTTAATTAGAAGTGAGAAATTAACCTGAAGCATCTACAAAAAAACATTAAAACCTTGGTTTTAGAAGACACCTTTAAGGCAACAATTATTCCCCATTGGAAAAGCTTCATTAACTGCAGCAAGTTGCTTCTTGATTCTTTTTTTTTTTTTTTTTTTTTAGCTGCAATGCCAACTTGCTGAGCTTACATAGCAGGGCCAGAGATGGGATTCATTTTCACACCCTGAGCTCAAAAAGAAAACAGTGAAGGACATCTTTCTCCATTCTTGCAAGAACGCTGTTGGTGCAGTTTTTGGACAGGGCGGTTTCTCAGTCGGACGTTAAGACAAACAGACAGGAGGGTGTGTATGTGTGTGTATGTGTGTGTCGGGGGGGGGGGGAGAATGTGTGAGGCAGGAGCCAACAAGGAGGCTGGGGGAATCTCTGCAGAAAGCAGAGTCCTGGGACTTGCTAGCATCACAAAGCGGTGACCCAGGAGTAAGCGCGGCAGACAGTAGCAGTTTGATTTGATCGGGCAGTGCTGTGTTGTTAAATCGCTCATTAAATCCAATTAGGGGGAGGCAGAGGGAGACAGAATGGAGGGCGAGTAGGGGGCGGCGGAGCTTTGGTCTCGCTGCTCCCGAGGAGGAAAAATTGCGTGCCAAGCTGAGCAGGTGACAAAACTCCGTCTCTGAACTCCTGACCTAGCCGTGGGACTCCCCACTACTTCGCTCCTTTTCACCTCCCCTTGTTCTTTCTCAGCTGAACACTCACAGCTTCACCTGCGACCTCTGCCGCCTCTGTGTGGCTAAAGCGAGGTGTGAGGGTGCTGGACACCCTGACGTGCCAAAGAGCAACCCGATCAAACCGACCGGCCCTTACATGCGAGAAATACGCCGTCAAGCCAATTAATGTCTCGTCAAATTAAAGGAGACTCCAGCCCGAGTGTTGCTCTCATGCGGCGCAGAGACACTGCAGTCACACCGGAGCTGTGCCAAGACAAATGGCACACAATTACATAGCATAACAGTACCCTGCTGTGGCCTCTCGATAACCTCTCTCTTAACTTTCCCAACAACACTTAAACGTAGACAAATGCCCTGCACCTCCTGGATTTAATAATCTATCCACAGTTCCCCCCCACTTAACTTTCTTCCCAACGTAATCTTCGTCTCCAGTTTTCACGGTTTGAGCTGTTGTTGTCTCGGAAAATGGGCGCAATGGTTTGAGGCGCAAACAAACAAGGACGGATTACCGGAGACTTTGACAACTTAGTCATTCTTCTCTTGAAGTCTCATTTGGTTTTGGTGATCTGCGGGCTCGGTCTTGTTTTTTCGTCCCAGACTGTCACAACACTGCTGCTCTCATGCACATTGTTTTTCCAACTCTTGCCCCGCTGTTTGTCCCTTATCTGTGATTCACGCATCACGTCTCTGCGTTGCCTGTCCCTTCTAATCCAAATCCTCTGGCCCTGTCGTCAAAGGTAGTTTGGCCTGCTTATATAACTGATTCAGCAAATGTTAAATCAGTCACAAGAAATGAATTGTCATGGAAAAAACTACTAATTTAGAATGTGTGTTCATGGTGTTAAAGCAAGTTTAAGGCCTGACATCAAGGTGACTCGTTCATCTCCAGAGTTGCATAAACAACAGTCTAGTTATTGGTAAATGACAAAGGACTCGATGATGTTTGGCAAAATCTGCTTTTTACCCGTAATCAAAAAATACTGAGGCCAGGCTGACTCCAGGAGATATGTTTATACATTAATTTGTTAAGAGCCCTAAAAATAATGTAAATGTTTTGAGTAATCCTCTTATTTTTTATATTCATTATTTATTATTTATTTTTTCTATTCTAAACATTACATAAAAAGCTCATCTATGTCCTACATTTCTCTGGATGATAGTCTAAAAGCTTATTTACCATATCTACAAAATTGTGGTGGGAACCTTTCTCAAATGACTGAATTTATGTATTTCTGTATATTTCTTGCCCTAAAAACGGTCAAATTTTAGTTACACGTGTCTACAGTTTTAATTCTAAGATTTAAACTGTACTTCAGGTCCTTAAATTAAGAAAACAGATATACAGAGTACATGGCCTCTTCGACTTCGATGGTAGCTACAGCTCTGGTAACTTCAAGGTCCCATTTCTAAGACTGTTGATTGTTGAGTCTCATTTCCAGCTCGTCACATACTGACTTTTTGGGTTTGTAGGTCTGGCGGGCCACCAACCTTGAGTGTCAGTGTTTTATGAGTTTGGAGTGCAGCTCAATGAGTATGGGTGTATCTGTATTTTAGAAATTCTAAACAGCTAATCAATCAATAACTTCTCACTACTAAATGTACTTCTTGGACTCACTGTTAATAAAAACTTATATATAGTTTAAATTAGAGGAAGAGGAGAAACTTGTTGAATCATGTTTGTGGTTTGACTGCAAGATTAACATGAACAGTTGTTATCTATTAACCGCAGTGCGTCTTCAAGGTTCAGTTCATAGCTTTTTGTCAAACATGTCAATAAACTTGAATATATACATTCATTGACTGCAGAGTGTCTCTGTTTCTGCCTCAACACTGGGGAATGGGTGGATGAAAATAAGAGAGACAAATATTTCATGGGGTAGCTTTAGCATTCGCATGTAGTGCATATATATAATAGACTACTTAATAATTGCAAAGTTCTATGTTATATTCCCAAAGATACCATTATACAAAACACTTTATGATAAGTGCAAAAGGGCCAGGGGTGGAGCCGTGAGGAACCCCTCTTCTCAGCCACTACAATTCAGAGTGCTGTTTAAAGCAAACTCCTGAGAAAACCTGTCTCTATCTGAGACCACACAAATGTACGACTTCCTTTCTTGAGCACTTCTGTAAATATTTAATAGCAAATCTTGTCTGATTTTTCTGCGTCAACTAAATGGAAGGAAACCATGCATGAGCACAAACTCAGTGAGGCTAATTAACTGTCAAGACTTTTCTGCTTCCACAGCCAAAGCAAGTAAGTTCTATTTATCTTCAGAGCAAACACACGGTGATTGCAGCAAAAGACGTCCATCATTTTGTCTTTGAAGTTCACCCGCCATGAACAAGTTCATCCTCTTTATCTGTCATGTTTATTGGCTTTTATAAAGTGACAGGTATTCATTCCTTAAAAGAATGCCCTACAACTTTACTTTTTACTGTTCAAGGTGTTTATGTAGGCCTATGAATTTAATGCGATGACATGTTTTTATCACTCAAATATAGCAGCAAATGACGTTGGGGCTTTGTTATTACACAATATTAGCCTAACATATTAAGTTTCAAACATGCATAAGCTTAAAATGAAGACCATCTGGAGTCTGTTTAGTATCCACTGAACAAATCTGCCTTTATTTGCTTTCCTATTTAATGTTCTGTGGTTAACTCTGAACTATCTGCATTCTGATCTCGGTGTTCCTTAATAAAGTCTTAGTCTAACTCTTGTACCGCAGAGTGTGTTTACTCAGAGTGTAAAACATGCACTCTTGGTTTTATCCCCGTGCCCTCATGTATCTTCTTGTCCTTACTACGTGTAGACATTTACTGGTTCCTTCTGGGTCTGTATGCAGATTATTGGGGCTTTTATATCTTTAGAGTCATTGGTTGAAATGACTTTTTATGGCCCCTGGAGCTGCTTTGGTTATCTGTCCCTCAGGTCAGACTGAATTACTGCTGGCAGAAATGTGTCTAGGTTCTCTCTCCTCTTATAGGAGCCACGGCAAAATGATTTAAAACTCAACGTTCTGGTGTCTCTTGATGGATAACTGATACTAAAAAATTTTTTAAAAAAAATCTAATAGAAACTCAATATTTAAAATGATTTTTTTAAATTAAAGGTTTTACTACCTTTGGCCCTTTAGCCTGCTGACTTAATGAGAATACTTTTTTCTGACTGAGTCACGGCTATGTAACGATTTAATTGGCTCTGAATTTTGCATTCAGCTGTATCTTTACTTTACAATGTGCCTTTTTTAGTACAATATCATATTTGATTTGCCATAATATATTTTGTAAATCTACACAGTGTACACTTTCTGCAAGTAAGTTTGAGTGCATGCTTTACAAAGTTTAAAAAAATAATCAAATTAAATTAAAGATATATTAATACACATAAAGATGCATAATTTAATTAATAATACTGTTTTTCAATGCTTAATATTTTGTGAAGACATGTCACTGAAATTATTAGCCACAGTCACTACACATGTAGTAAAAAGGTTTTTCAACATTTATCTAACTGGTTCCATTCATGAACACAATTTATGCTTCACATTTTCGATATACTGTGCAATAATAGCAGTGCAGATACATTGTAAGGCATTTCATTTTAATTCATAGATGATATTTTGCACATTTCAACATTAACTTAATAAATTTACTTTGGGAGAAATAAAACTTCAAATAATTAAAAGAAAAAATACAACTGCATGCCAATTATTCTATCAAAATGTAATAAAACAGCATGGTTTTTTAAGCGGACCACTCAATGTTTTTTTTTTTTTTTTCAGATTTAGCAAGTGTTTTATTTTGTAATACATCATATGGGAACACTTTGCAATAACCAGCATTAATGAATAGTACATTTATAGTTAATTCAACTTTAGTTAATAGTTATTACATTGACATGCTTTCTGAACTATTTCAAGCAATTAATTATTGAAAAGTTTTCACTTTAAGTTTATAAATAGTAAGTGACTACTGTGTGTCTCATCTATAAACAAAGTTTGGTTGGCCAATACAAAGTTATCAGCTACCTGACGTGTATGAACCTTTACAATTGCTTAGTAAATGGTTTATAAAGAATTTCATTGTTTGTTAAAAGTCAATTAACTATGAACATGAGTTTATTTAACTAACTTACCATTCAATAATGATGTTCATTAAAAAGTGTTTCCCATTAAATTTTGATAGATATTCATAGTTTTTATTTATTTTATTAATTTCTATTGTCAGTGTTTCATATGAGTCAAATACATGCATACAATATACGTGGGACAAATCATTTCCAGTACTGGACATTAAGGGTTCTGTCTCCTAGCGTTGAAAAGTGGTGGGGCTCAGATAAAGAGACATTTTTTTAAACAGAACAGTGCATCAAATGGCTATATCTTAGACTACTACACTGTCAACAGTAAGAAAACATTCAGTGTAACACGCATAATAATGCTGACTGACGGACTAAGTCATTTATGCATCACATTCACTATGGACACTATTTATATTGCTGTCCTACCAACCCAGCCATATATTCCAACACTATATTCCAACACTCCTATAGTGTTTGTGAATGTATGAGGTGGCGTTACACATCATGCTTTACAATTAATGACGTTTTATCATTGTGATGGCATTTGTCACGTAACTAGTGGACACTCAATATCCTCCAAACGATCCCGACTGCTGAGACATTACGTAGCGCCCCACAATTAAACTGTGAAGTTATGAAAACTAAGTCCTCGAGACGGAGAGTCAAGGGTTCCCACCCTGAGACCAACAGCCGGAACAGGACTGTCTGTCTCCACAATAATCTCACTCGGTGGCTGAAAGGTGTTTGAGAGGCTCTTCGCACATTTCTGTCTCTACAAGGTATTTCTGTATTCACTTGTGATATTATAACAAAAGCTCTTTTCTTCAGGGTTTACATGTTTTTTTTTCTTGAAGTGAACATTTCACTTAGTGTAGAAGGATGAGCAGGTTTATGGCACCGATGCTGCCTGCCTTCACAAAGTGTTAGTATAAACACAGGGAGTAAAGACCTTAAATGCCACGCACCGAATGAACTCCTCACCCTGCATTTTCGATTGCCAGCGGTTAGGCTGTCCTCTGCAAATGGCTGCCAGCTAACAGAACAGAGACCAAGACGGCCTGCGGAGGTCTGGGTTCAGTGGGCAGCAGGGTCATGGTGGAAGTGGTGACTTTCAGTATTTGCGCAAAGGAACGGAAGACGGAGCTTCATATGCCTTTAACACATGATTTGATGCTCTGGTTGCATCGGAGGTGTGTGTGTGTGTGTGTGTGTGTGTGTGTGTGTGTGTGTGTGCGCGCCCACTGAGGGAGACCTCCAGGCCCTGTGCGTCACAATAAAAGTCAGCAGAGCCGCTTTAACCTTTTCTTGACCTCTGCCATCCTGCACTCCGTTCACTGAGCTCTTGATCCTCAGCCATGCTGTCACTGACTTTTTCCAACCCAGAAAAACAGACGGACAAAACATCTGACAAACTCCCCTTTACGCGTGCCATCACGAGTGGGCCCAGTGAGTCGGCCCAATGGGGTTTCACGGCTTATTCGGCGCACTGTCTTCCCTCCTTTTCCTAAATATGTATCAAGATGGCTGAGGGGGACAGTTATGCCATGTCTCTTTGTCAATCCCTCAAGAAAAGAAGAAAAATCTCTTCTAACGGGCTCTTACTCCCAGAATAGATGACAACTTTGACACTGATGCATCTTGTCTCAGTAGTTCAGACATAGAAGGGGGTCCGCCTTGGCCTGATGCAGTGCAGGCAGCGAGCCAACAGATGTACAACGAGGAGCATAGCAGTGGGGGTGAGGGGCTCTATTTAAAAACAATCCTATCTGTGGATCCACTGTGGGCTAAACAAAGGATTGGACCTCATTAAGATAAGGAGAGCGTTCACGAAAGCGGACCAGTTGTTATGTGAAAATGCTGTCAGGGAGGCCACGGAGAGGCAGTGGCCCACTTCTCTCTCTAAATAGCCGTGCGCCTTTCCAGTGCATCATATGTCTCTGCTAGTACTGAGCATGCTCACGAGCGTTATCCGCTCCGTTCCCCCTTCATCGCAGCCATGTTGCTGGGGGTCATGTGTGTATGGTAGGAGCGGGAACACAATGATAAACAATGACAAACGGCCTCTGATGTTTTCCTGATGTGCCACAAAGCAGAAGTAACACAGAGAAATAACAACAGTAGTAACAAACCACTCCACAAACAAAAAAAAAACAAAAAAACACTTGTTGTCTGCACATTCAAAAATAAAAACACAATTTAACTTTTCTGGGTCAGCTCACCCATGACAGCATTATTAGACAAACTGCTCTAACTTGGCTGACTTAAAAACATCAACATACTTTTGTCCTCTCGTTATTTTTCACTTAACTGTCTTTTTACAATTTTTACAGTGTTAGTTTAGATTCAGGTTTTTCATTTGTTTCAAATAAGGTATGTGTAATATGTAATTTTTTTATTTTAAGTACTATATATATATATATATATATATATATATATATATATATATATATATATATAGTACTTATATATATCATATCATATTAAGGCAAAGGCTGCTTTGATGTCCATTCTGCTACGGATCCTGTGTAAATGTATACGTTGTTTCAAGCTATAGCAGAAAATCTGATGTCTAGACTCGTTAATTGAGGCTGCCTGAAGGGATTTGCGGGGAGAAGACAATCTTTAAGAAAATGATAAAATAATGCCTAACTCTCTGTAGAAAAATATGTGTTGCCTAGCTTTGTATAAACATGTGTTAGACATTCTTCAAGAGCGTGTTTGCCCTTCTTTCAGGTATAAAAGACGACAGCAACACTTTGAGAAATTGAGCCTTTGAGGAGTGAAAAGCAGTGGAAACAAATTTGCATCTAAATCTTTCTTAATGCAAAACCTTTTTTCTTTTTGCCCTTCTGTTAGAAAGGTTTGTTTTTACTCCTCTGCCTTGCATTTATTGTTTGATACCTGTGTTTGTTTATTCTCTTTCTATAGCAGTGTTTAAATTCTGTGCACATAAAATGATTCAGTTCAACAATAAATGAAATACTTTAAGAGAGAGGGTGTAAGTCAAGTAATTTTGCCTCAAATGTCAATAATAATAATAATAATAATAATAATAATAATAATAATGTGATGATTTAAAGCATCCTCTGGCCCTCAACATAATAATAATTCCTTGATAAAGAAAATGGCCCTCGCACCAGTTGGTGTTTGGGCCCTTGTACTCTCCCAATGTCTCTACCCCTGTGCCTCATGCATGAACAAAAGAGATTTACATATACTGTGTACAACCATGAGAAACAAGCATGCGAGTATACTCATGCAGTTTATACTACATACATAAATGCCCACACTCATACGTATATTTATTGATACTATAATTAGTAGTTCAAAGCCACATCAACGTATCAGATGTTAAAGGCATGTGTCCTTGCAATCTAACTTCACTGTACTGACCCCATTACATTTTAATTTTCAACAAAAAAACATGTCTTATTTAGACTCATGAATAAATCAGATTAATCAAGATGTGCTGTCAAAGACAGTAACTTCCCCCGGTTATTTTATGTAATTTATTAAAGGACGGATCTGAGACTATCCCTTAAAAAAACAAAAGTCAAAATATTCAGAACATAAAAAATAATTACGTCGCTCTCTGACCCATGCATTTATTGCATACGGTGGACCAACCCCTTGGCAGCTGAGCCCGAGAGCGCTGTCCACTGACATCATCACAAGTAGATAAGATGCTCCAAACCAACAAAGCTCTCCACTCATGTTGTGTATCAGACACGTTCCTACGCTTCATTATCAGAGAATAAAAAAATAAAAGCTTAGCTGTTAACTCAGACACCATGAACTCTGCGTGACACTGGGTTCACACAGAGGTTATCAGTTCAAATTAGCTGAAAGATCTACAGGGCTGACTGGTCCTGTTTCTTAGGTGACTGAAATGCTCCACTAGGGGGCAGTATATTACCTTGCTTTGGGAGATGATGCTGTTGAAGGCAGAGTAATGAATGAATAGAGAGTAAGAGTGAGAGAGATATGACCCTCTGATGAACTGCAAATCTGCTGGGAGCTCAGCGGGGCATTGCTGACTGCTTAAATGCCAATCCTCCACCTGGAGAGGAGAACAGTGACAATAATGCATCAGTATGTGTGTCAGCGACTTTGTCTTTGTCCATGTGTTGGCCTGTAAGGGAGGTTTGGGGCGCGATTAATCATGCTAACATGTGGCCAGCAAAGACAAGGTCTTGTGCATCCCTCGCTGCAGGTTTGTCCAATGTGTCTTATCCTTGCTCATTCCTGCAGTTGAAACCCGGGAAACATTTTCCTCACAGATTAAATTAAGACTTTTTAAGCCTTGCGCTGCCAGATCACTTCTCCAAACAATCCCTTGGCCCCTCTTCTCTTGCTCCACTCTGCACTTTTTTTTCTCCTTACCCCCCATTTTTTGGCTCACTCCCTCACTTTTCTCCTTCTCTTTATTTCGTTTCCTAACAAAAGCCAGGACCGGGAGGCACATGATTAGGCTCCCACTAATTGGTATCAGATTCACAGGTTTGGATCAGCACCCTGCTGGCTGTAGCCAAAGCATTGCTCACATCTGCACAGAGAGTGGATCGCTGAGAACCCAAGTGTGTCGAGCCGTTTGGCCCACCATCAGATTCTCCTCACAGAGTCGTGGGGCTGCCATCACGCACGGTACTCTGGGCCAGACGAGCTCCAAGCACACACATGTATGACAGCTTTCATGTGCGAGCCAAACCCTGATCAGAGGACCTCCATATTGACACCTTTCATGGTTTGTTAGCACCTTGACAGTGAAGAAGCAGGACAGCTGAGATGTCTGCACTGTGACTGAAAGGGCCGACCAGAGTGGAGGTTAAGGGAGGCACGGCGGACAAGGGGATTAGGGAGGGGAATCTGCCCACCATATTTTGTGCCTTTGTGGCCCCCAGAAGCAGAAACTCACATGCACAGACTCATGCACACATCAGAAAATTCAGAAACATTCTTGCACTTGTAACTGCTAATTCATATTGTCAGCGAGCAGCGTGTTTTCTGCGAGGTTTTGCCTAATGAAGGAGGAATTTTATGATTGGCTACTCCACTAAATTTATCTTGGCATGGCACCCCGGATTGTTTCGACGTGACATGAGACGGCAGACTGTTGGGGGGTGGATTGCAATGTTGTGTACGGATGATGGCAGTAAAAGCAAGTGGAAGATACAAAATGGAATTAAAAAAACAAACAAAAAAAAGACCAAGACAAGTGTGGGGACACCTGCATTCCCACATAGCATGTCCTCTGTCCCCAGGGGACATGCCTGACCCAGAAAACAAGTAGCTAGCAGATTTCCTGTGGTTAAAGGATGGTTTGAGGCCATTAAAGCCAGCGCAACAACTGCATGCCCACCACAGTACACAGACTTCGCCAGCAGCAAACACTTGGGATGCTGCCATTGGATATGAGACAGCAGCCACAGGGGCTTTCCTGCCAATAGTCCAACAGTTCTCCAGCGTCAAACACTTGGCAGCTCCGGCACCACCTTTCTTTTGCTTAACCCCTTATTTAACCTGACAAGATCAGTAAGAACACGCTTGTTTACGACAAGGCCCTTGGGGGGGTGACTACATGGGGTGGCTTGAAAACACAACCACCCTGTCATACCTGTGGAGTTCACAGAAACACCAAAGCTTTTTAAAAATGTAGCCAGTGAGCAAGAGCAGATCCAGTGCCTCTGCTCAACATTCTTCCATGATGTTTCCTATAAAGGTTATGGGACTGATAAATGTTTAGAATTACAATTTAATTCATGGCTTAACGAAAGATGAGACCTCTGTAAACTGCCCGTTTGAGACATTAATCAAAAGACTTGATCTCAAGATTTTCACACTAAACTCAATATTCAGTCATGTGAGCGGACCACATCACTTATTTATTCTGCAGAAGTTCTGAGTTGGTTGGATGAGTAGAGCTGAAAACTTTCCACTTAGGAACCCAATATCTCTAACTCATATCAGGCTGCTCTTGTTACACCCCCCTGCTGGTGCTCTCCCGGAGGCTTCCCAAAATTCTGAGACCTCTTCCTGCTCCTCTGGTTCCTCACTGCTTCCCAACGGCGCTGTCAGTGTCACCCCCCTGCTGCTTCTCCACCAACCTCCCGACACGTCTTTTTTTTCAACCGGCTTCCTGTTGTTTCTCCACCACCTATGTTTCGTTTCTCTGTCACAAGTTGATGGCGGCAACCACCTTGGGAAGCAGGAGTTGGTGAATGCTAAGTTGTGTGTAATGGGGGAAGACTTGGAATTGACTTTCTGGTGAGTGTGTGCTTATTTTGGGGTGTAAAATCTAGCGAGCAGAAAACGTTTTGGCCAAACAGAATGGCACAAGTACATAAACGTTAAATAAATGTTTCGAACCAATGGCAAGAATCCAGCTAAGGAGCTGCACACTGTACTTCAAGTTAATGATGCTCTATCAATTCTTTCACACTGGGTGTATGTTGTTTTCTTTTCTGTTACAAATGTTTCCGGCACATTCGTGAAGTAAAATGTGACGTCCGTGACATACAATGGGCTGCCTTGCCTGTGGAAAGTGGGAATGGGGTCAATAGCTGGGTTGACCTGTGTTTAAAAAACCGGTTCAGACCCACTAATTTTGGTGGAAGAGCAGCATAACTGAGCCTTTCACAGAGATGCAATATCAACTAGTCAAGAGAGCAACATGTCTGCATAAAATCAGATTCCATTGCTAAGGAGACTGAATAGAAATACCCCCTTGCTTAGGAAAAGGAACCTAATTTGTTTTCGTATTTAATTTCCATCCTCATATTTGGCAAGCAAACAGCCGTGAATAGCACCAGTGAGTACAGATACGAGGCATATGGTTACTTCCAACAGCGACTTGCCCAAGACCCGTCTCGGTCAGCTATTTGTAGACAGCCTCTCACTCCGACCCACCATCAGATAACACAACAATGCAAATCGGGAACTTTGATTGGAAGGGACAATTTCTCTGCCGCACTTTTGTGTGGTATTATAAGGCGGGAGAGAGGGGGAAGAAATGGCTTTCAAAGTGTATCGGTTCCATTTGTTTTGACTGACATTCATCTTGCGTGCTCTTTAATTAAACCGTAGTGAGGTCAGGAAGATTGTTATGCCACTTTTTAAAAGCTTTTTTTGTGGAAATACAATACTGCAAACCATTTTACTAATCTGGAGTCACCTTATCCTTGCTCTGTGCCCCATGGCAGCCCTCTTAGACTCTGAACCTCGTCCAAACACAACAACCAGGGACTGTACACACCACGAGGAAAAACTGATACAACGTGATCTCTCCTTTTTTTCGGTTGTCCCCTTGTCTCTCCCAGTGCAAGTCTCGCCCTCTCCCCTGCTGGCACATCCAATCAAATTAAAATGGGTTGGAAGGGAATGGAATTGCAGCTATGGGGCTATGTGTGCCCCCCACCTCAAAGAAGAGAGAGACTGGAGACGGGAGTTTATAGCCAACCCCTTCACCCCCTTTAGTTCTCGTTAATCCCCGGTAGAAACCGAAGAGAGGAAGAAAGGGCAGCGACTGTTGCCCAAAGACGTTACAATAACAGAAAGAAAACCGAGCAGAGACCCCTCCATAATCTGGGCTATGGGAGGGAGGCCTTCGGAACAAGTGACAAGACTGGTGTGTGTATGCATCTGTGTGTGCGTGGACAGCCCACCAGCTCCACTCATGGGTAACAGATGGTGCCTTATCATTGGCCAGGATCGGTCGTGCAGCACACATTCCTAGACGTGCCGGTAATGCCTTTTGTGATGTTCAGTTAATGCTAACTTCACGTAGAATTACACACCAAATTACCGTCAGAGCGTGCTCATTACTGTATGCATTATCAACGTCGAACTCGTCAGATGGAGAGCAATTGTTGAGATAATTGTTGCCTAATGATCGGACAGGCTGTTACACCTTTCCATGTGCCTTCTTTTTAAAAATAAATCCACACATCCATGTCAGCATGCGTTACCACCAGCATGACCCCCTTTGCGGCTGCGAACTGGCGTCCGTCATGCAAACACGCTTCCTCACCTGGCCGCCGTAAAAGCTGGCCTTTTAACGCCCTAACTCCCCCTTCGCCCTTTTAATAATGCCCTTTTATTCTTGAACACATTATTAAACACTGTCACTCAGGCTAAATACCAGGAATAGTTGGATAAGAGCCTAAACAAGGATTGGGGGGGGGGGTGGGGTGTCCGAGGCGGGAAGGAGAGGGTACAGGGAGTACTCTGAGTGATGGATCTGTTTGAGTCCATAAATGCGGGTGTTGTGAATAGAGGGAGAAAGGTAAAAGCTGGGAGGCTGAAGGAAGGTTGGAGGGAGGCCAAGTGCATTATGGCGGGGGTGAGGAGTTCACGCTGGAGAGCAGCAGGGGGGCTGGTGTTCACTCTGACTGCATGCCGTGATGGCTAGTCAGCGAGGAAGATGACTGACACCTGGTATAACTGACTGAATGATTGACAAATGCAGCGGACACGTCTGTGGGTGGAATGATGTTGGTGGTGATGGTGTCCTGCCTGTTTGTCTGAGTGAAAATAGATGTCTATGTGTGCTTTCTGGGTTATGAACATATGTTTGAGTGCATGTATTTGTCCCATTGCATTCAAGAATGTGTGCCTCGATGGGGCTCAGCTTCTACGAAACACATCTGGAATTATTTTTTGCAAGAACTTTCAGGTAATGTAACACATCCTCTGGCAGCCATGTTGGAGTTCTGCTTGATGAAATACCAATATTGAATGCTGGCTGTCCATCTGAGCAGAATGGAGAATGGTTTTCTGTGGCCTTATTTGAGGAATGGTGCAATATTCTTGGGAAATTCAGCTATTTGCTGCCTTGCAACCAGGCTGGGTTACAACTCTTTTGTCTGTATGCTAAATAGAACAGATCACAATGTCGGAGACCCCCTGCTAACATACAATTTAATTTTCTTTTCTCGTTATATCTTTCATATATCATACATATCATATATATCATATCATTGCCCATAACAACTTGCTTTATGGGTGGACATGTTGCTTCTTCAGAAATTGAAAAGATGGTCCTGTGACAGCGTCAATTAAGATGCTGTAGGAACAACACTAACATGGCAATATCAGATACATCATGTTGTTACAAGGTGATCTAGAAAGTACTTTCAGTAATAAACTATAGGTTTGTAGTATTATACACGCCTGTGCAGTGTTTTTGTTTCAAAGTAATCTACTGGGAACATGTCCACATATTTAAATGGCCAAGGAATGTCTTTGCTGGAGGAAATTTCATTGCAGCCCGTAAGAAGATGAGCTACTTTCAGCTTTCATGCCGGATGACTGCGGGGGATTTTTGACAGAGGCCTCTGCATCAGACTGCTGTTGTAACAGTGCCGTTGACTAATTGGAATAAATGATGAGGTTTTGCTTTCGGACACAATCAGTCTGAATGTAGCCTTAAACATCTTTGACATTCGGCGGGCACAGTTTTGTTGCACTGCAAATTTTGCCATCCAATTTGCATGTATCTGTAACGATAAAAACTACTTGTGACCCAGCTAGAACTCAAGTGGACATAGAGGGGAACATGTTGAGCAAAATACTTTGAATTTAGACGCTGTGGTAACTTGGCAGATGGAGTTGTTGATAGATTTGCAGTGGCACTGGAAAATGCTACACTAGTAATACAGAAGTAGCTGACACAATGACTGATGGCACTCCAAAAGTGGCCTTGTTTTGATATTTAATAGGCCTAGTACCCCCCAGTGAGAGACAAAGCACATGATAAGGTTTAACCGGGGCTGTGACAGAATAGCCTACTGGTTGCTACCAGGATTGACAGGCTGATGGGAAAATGAGTTTCCAGAGCATTGTGAGAGAGGCCATGGTTTACTGATGCCACCAGAGCAGGGCTTGGCACAAAGACATACACAAGCACACACCCAAAGACACACACAAGGATCACCTGCCTGGAGACAGGGTGGATTATGGGGAATTAGGGGGCACTGTGTGACTTGGCACTGAAACCGGGGGTCCTGTTGTTGTCGGCGCTGGATCTGAAATCCTGCCAAAACACACTGACACACTCTTACAAAGGAAAGCGCACAGAAGAAAGGGACACTGATATGGACACATGCACAAGGTAAAGACAGACACACTTGTGTCCATGTGCCTGTGTTGACACATACTGGTGCAGTATTTGTGTCAGCACATACACACCCACACAAATGTGTGTGTGGGGTGTGTGTGTATGTGCCTGTAACACAACCTGTAACACATTAGGAGTCACAGTACATTGCATGTACACAGTCTTATACACACACACACACACACACACACCAGCTCCCAGCAGAGTAAGTGTGTCCCCTATCCAACAGTAGCAACTGTAACAATGACAGGCTTAGCCGTGCAACAGTAGCCCCCCCTGTAGATTGACATACGAGACCGCTGTTCGCACAGTGCAACCATTCACAGCCTCGGAGCTTGATAATTCACTTTTAGCCAACACTAACCTGCAGCTGTGCACTGTTATAATTAACAGCGAGGCCTTTACATGAAATGTCAATCTGTATTCAGGTTTTAAGCGACAAGCATATCCAACTAATGTCAACTGTGGTGTGGCTGACTGGATGAAGGGAATCATTTGATATAGAGAGCCTACTGTAATACTGCAATTGCATTTCAGTGATCTAAGACAAATTAAGTCAGGGCAAATCACAGCAAAAAAGACAGTGATGATTTGACACAGTGTACATCGATTTGACCAAACTAAAGTCAAGGTTTACTTACAACTCAACTGTCAGTGGACAGAATTAGAGCCTCTTTTCAACGATATATTCAGGAAATAACAGTCAGTGGATCTTAAACCGGCAGTAGACACATTATCTTCTTCAACCTAGACCAGGAGTGCCCAACCAGTCTGATCCCAAGTCCACCAGGAAGGGTGCAGGAAAAAATACAAAATAAACTTTTTTTGTGTGTGTTATATTCTATATTAAATGTACACTACAACTACAGCCTACTAAGAGTCCTATCCTGCGCACCCTATCAGTCTCTTAAACACATCCACAAAAAAAGGATTAAAAAAAAGAACAACTTAGGTCACGTTTGACCTATGGTTGCGCGCGACATGCATAACAGGAAGTTGCCAGCTGTCAACAGTAGAAGCTAGCAAGCGATTAGAGCGGTCACGCACTCCTAAAAGTTAACATGGCTGAGGGGAAACGAGCCAAGGCCTACCATTTTCACCCTGAATGTGAGGAAGAATATTTTTTTTGTTTGTTTATAGTATTCAAAGACTGTTTGTTTGATCTGCAGCGCAACGGTGTCGTTGGCAAAGAAAGGGAATCCGGAGCGGCATTTTAAAACGGTACACGGAAGCTACGAGAGGGATTTCCCTGCAAAAACGCCTTTACGCGGCTCAGAAGTGCGGGATTTGAAAGCACAGCTTGCAGCTCGACCGTCAATCTTCACCAAACCGAAGTACCAGCGTAAGGTCGCGACTATCGCTTCCTATCGCGTCAGTCACGTCCTTGCTAAACACGAGAAGCTATTTCAAAGACGGCGATATTGTGAAGGAAGCCTTTCTCGAGGCAGCGGATAGCCGTTTTGACGACTTGAAAAATAAAACAGAGACCGTAAAGGCCATTAAAGAAGTGCAATTCTCCCGTAGTACTGCTACGAGGCGATGTGAGGGAATGGCTGTGGATGTGGAGGAGCAGCTGAAGAAGGATATCGACGCGTGTGAGTGTTTTCCCTTCAGTTTGACGAGTCGACTGATGTGGTGGATGTAGCACAATTTGTGTGTTTTCATCAGGATGGTTTTTGAAGACATGAGCGCCAAGGAAGAGCTACTCACCATGTTGCCATGAAAAGGACATACCAGAGGTGAGGATATTTTTAATGCTTTCATGGGATTTGTTAACGGGACAAAACTGCCACTCTTCAAGCTGATCTCCATCACAACCCATGCGGCGCCTGCTATGATGGGCCGCACCAGTGGGTTTGTTGCACTGTGCAAAGAAAGTGAATCTTTTCCCGGATATCCTGAATTATCATTGTGTAATTCACCAGCAAGCGTTGTGTGGAAGGATTGTAAATATGCAGGAAGTGATATGGATATTGCGATGAAGATTGTGTGTTCAGTTCGGGCCAGGAGTCTGCAGAGAAGGCTTTTCCGAGCTCACTTGGAGGAGAAAGATGCTGAGCTCACAGATCTGCTGCTTCACACGGATGTAAGGTGGTTAAGCAGTGATAAAATTTTGGCCAGGTTTACAGAGCTGTTGCCTGAAATCAAGGACTTCCTGAAGCTTTCACAACATGTGGATTACCATACAAAGCTAGAGGACCACCAGTGGCTTTTAGATTTATCTCTCCTCACTGATCTCGCTGGCGAGCTCAATGAATTGAATTTAGAGCTGCAGGGTAAGGGTAAAGATGTAGTCAACACGATGAGTTCAGTGAACACGTTTAAAAAGCAAGCTACAGCTGGTGTCAAGCAGGCTGCAGCGTGGTGACCTGCACAACTTCCCTCACATGCAAGCAGAACTACAGCGTCAAGGTAAAGGTGTGACACTGGTTGACAGTGCACGTTATTAGGAGCATGTTCAGAGCATCTGGTCAGAGTTTGAGAGGCGTTTTACCGACTTTGCATCCGTCGAGCCTGTAGCCAGCTATATGTGTTATCCATTTGGTGCAAGTATTGATGTTGGTGACATTGCCACCAAAGTCAGATCATTTTTCGTCTTGGAAAGCTCCGCTCTTGAGGATGAGATTCTGACATATTGCAAAATGACATTTAGATCAAAGCCAGATCAACATCCGCTCAACCTGGAGAGCATGCAGTGTTCTAGAAACTACTGATGGAGGAGAAGTATCCCAGTCTCAGAAGATGTGCCTTGAACCTGACAGCTGTTTTTGGATCAACTTATTTGTGCGAGTCTGCTTTCTCGCACATGAAAATCATCAAATCCAACTAGAGATCAGCAATGACTGACGAGCACCTTGCAACCTGCCTACGCCTTGCAACCAGCTCCTACACTCCTGACTACGAGAAGCTAGCCGCCTCCTCCCAGTGCCACGTCTCCCACTAAGGTAGGAAGTGATTTCCTTTTTTCAAACTCAGAGATCTGTCTGTTTTGCATCTGGTTTATTGTTCTGTTTGATTCATATTAAGGTCAGTTATGGCTATTGATCATCATGCAGATTGGTGTGTGAGAGAGAGAGCGAGAGAGAGCGAGAGAGAGAGAGAGGGTTTGTGCTACAGCGCACTGTGCAAACTGGCAACTGTTTGAGAGGAATTTGTGTGTGTGTGTTTGAGAGAGGGAGGGTTTGTGATGTGATGTCTAGTGGTTGTGTGACAACAAGAAAAAGTGTGATGAGGTTGGTTACTGCAGGCTGGAAACGATGTGTGTGGGTTTGCGATGTTGACACTGGACTGGTGGTTCTCGGGAGGTTGGCTGAAAAGTGGATCTTGGGTCAAAAAAGGTTGGGCACCTCAGGTATAGACTAATGAAACCATGTGCTTTTACAGTAGTTCCCTATAAACCTCCCTATCACTGTACAATCTTGTCTGCAACCAGACACGTTGTCACCTGGGAAAAGGAAGGTAAACTTGTGATCCATTTCTCTTACAGACTAAATGATTGACTAAACCCATGTTTTGTCCTGTGTTGTTGTTATTTGTGACTCTGAGGAAAATGGGAACGATCCAGTTGTTGCAACCCAGGCGCCAACAATAAAACCACTTGGAAGCAGTAATGGGGAAAAGTTGTCAGTTGCCACTTTAAGCTATGATTTTTGTTTTTTTCTGATCAAGCCACTTTTTCCAAGTTTAAAACTCAACTTTTATGCTCAGCATGCAGTAACATCACATTTTTTATTGTATAGTATAAAGAATATGTAAAGAAATTGTGCACACATCACAACCAAACATTTTGTCAAGGACTCAAAGTCACCTTACCAAACATGATAAAATACAAATGGTTGACTCAAAATATAATTTATATTTACATTTATATTTCAGTCTGAGTGAAAACTGCACTACCACTGAGCTGAATTTCAAGGCATCGCTTTCTGCACACACACACACGCACACACACACACACACACACACACACACACACACACACACAAACACACACCATTCACAGTTGTAAAACACACATGGCATACACAAGGGAGGACTTTCACTCAGGAGATATAGTATGGCTACACAGGCTTACTGAAAATAAGTGAAGAAAAAAAATGTCCTTGTGTTGGATGCCAAACACACACACGTGCACACACACACACACACACAACACACACACGCCATATATGAGCACATGTAACCTACATTCATGTATGGATTAATGCTCGTACATTACAACCACACAAACACATTAAATCAGGTAGCGCTCAAAACCATCCATGCAGAACACACACAGTTGTAGAGTAGATACATGCAGTCAGCCACACATTCGCGTGCACACACGCGCACACTGGCACTTACAGTACACCGTATCATGCATATCTCACACACCCCCTGCCAGTTGTCAGTCACTGCCTTTGAGCACAAGGCCTGAGGGACTAGATTAAATCCTTCTGGAGACAGGATGACGGGTACAGAGGCCTGCGCCGAACACACACACACACACACGCGCACACGCACAGAATGAATGACTTTATGTCCCATGCTAACTATCCGTTCATGATAAAACTCAACATTCTTTGCCGAGATCTCGTGACAGATTTGGAAGAAGACGCAACTTTTTTCACTCGTAAAATGAATTACCTGCCAGTCTGATACAAAACTGTGTGTCTGTGAAATACAGAAACACTTTAACAACCTGAAGCCTGATTAGAACCAAAAAACAAATTAGAATGTTTAAACGTTTAGTCGACTGTTACTGAAACCAAGCAGGAAATTAAAAGCCCACCAGTAAATATTTTGTTGTGATTGCCTGCGAATAATGAGGGACAAAATAATGTGCGCTCATAAACATTTCATTGCCTCGGCCTCCAGGGGTAATATAACCAAATGGCTGATTTAGTCTCTATCTGCGTAATGTAACAAATCACAAATTAGTTGCTCAGTGTTGTGTGTTGCCATGCTTGACAGATCCCTTCTATCCCCCAGTTAATGATATATTGACAATAGCTGAAGCAATTTCTGTGTATTTTTTTTTCCCCCCCAACAACCTCTTAAATTGCATTATACCTACATGTGGTGAAAGCGATTTGAAAGCTTGAAAAGCCGAGGGCCGACGTGGCGGTATTGTCTGGCGATTTGGGTAGCTGAACACTTGAAATTGCCCGGTTGCTGTCTTCTGATTCGTGCAGTGCTCCTTCACTGGCTGTCGACAAAGTGTTGGCAGCTGCGGATGAGTTACGGGCATATTTCAGAGGATACTTTGTTTTTGCTTTTTCACATCATGAAGCGACGGCAGCTAGGCAACCCCGAGTGAAAGTCTCCAGTCGCCCGGCTTGCGAATGAAAGTTATGCTGTGGCAAAAAACAGATGGTGATTAGATGGTGAGGAGTTTTGGCACAAGTCTTCACATTTTCTGATGCGCTCTTTTGTTGTTCTTGAACGCCTTCGTCAAATGTCTCCCCGGCTCTGCTTCGAGTGGCCGTAGCAGCTGTAATAACACAGCAGTGACAGATTATGAAAGGTTTATGACCCAGCTCCCGCGGTGAAATCACGGCAGGCTACTGAGCGACTATGTGAGTCAAATCTGACCACGAGTTTACAGAATTAACCATTTTCTCACGCAATGAGAAAATTGCTGCGTGTTCGTGTGATATTAGCGCTGGGTAGGCTTATTCATCACCACGTGCTCATTGCATTAAGGGTAAGATGATTTCAATCTGCTCAAAAGCGGATGCCGCTGCTTGGTAGCTGTGGGAGCAAGAAAGATTATTTTATTGACAGATGACATAACGTTATGGCCGCCCCCCATCTCTTCTCTCAGATGAAAACTATGCTGCGGATTGATGGCAGCAACATCTGAGAAATCCTCCATTTTCTCACCCAACAAGCATTAACTGAACTGCTCCCACAAGAGGGAACTCGCTGTCAAGGATACTTATGTGCCAATATATTTATGGCACTTACGGCAGTATATTTCTCCCGGGGAAGGGAATAGTTTGAACATTCAAACTTGCATTTTTCTTTAGCACGGAGTGTATAATAATCCTCCAGCACTCGCGTGTCCTTGAGTTTGGGATCTGTACGTGGGACTCTGCACCATCCACCTCCAGTATTATTATGTTTTTGATGAACAGGCCATGCGGGCGCAGTCCAAACTCAAGGGCACAGCCCATCTATCTGCCATCTGTCAGCAACTTGTCATCTGGCTGTGGTAATTACACAAGCGTAAATACAGCCAGGAGACAGTAGTGTGACGGCTGAATGAGATCTATGTAGTGCGTATTCCTGTGTGTCTCTGGTGACCTAAAGAAAAGAAAAAAAAAAAAAACACAAGAAAACACTCTCGTAGAGTGTACAGCTCTCACAGATCTCATAGCTTCTCTCTCAGGAAATGACCGCAGGTTTTATAGGCCAAGCTGAAAGTGGCTCAGGCCTCCGACCTTTAATTCCTCAGCGTGGCTTGCTGTTTGGGCGGTGACCTCTGTTGCAGGCTGGGATTTGGGACTTAGATGGATGGAGGCTATCTAGAGATTGTGTAAGTGCGTATGTGTGTGCATGAGTCTGTGTGTGTGTGTGTGCATGTGTGTGTGTTTAAGTGGAAATGACACAGAGGCGTAAAGAGGGAGAGAGTGTGTGTTGACCATATTTGATTTTTTTGACTCATCTTTGTATCATTCTTCCTCTTTGGGCTCCCTCCTTGGGGCAGAAAGGTCACGACAGCAAAGTACATGGCGGGATTAAAGGGTTATGAATAGGTCCTTTGGTTGGACTTTTATCCATCCAGGGAAGCTGCACTTGAGATCGTCGAACAGCACAGGAAATCTCTGCCGAAGAAAAAAAAAGTACATCATTGGCAGTTCTTTTGGCCAAAAAGGTTTGTTTTTCTTTTTCATTCCTCACTCAAATTTTCTTTGTGTGCGTGTGAAAATCTTGTTTCCAGGTCGTCTAAATAGCCTCAGCTCCCCAACCCATCGACTAGCAGAATCTTCTTTAAAGAAAACATGACTTCTTTCAAGAGGCATTTACTGCCTTCACAAGGCAACCAAATTGTGAGACAGCCGATGAATAAAGATGAAGAGACGATGGTTTTATGCATGAACATCTTTGACCAGATAACCTATGGGGGAAACAATTTGCGGAAGCAATAAAAAAAGGCCTATAAACCAGTTGGAGGAGATCAAGGAAGCAGACATTTGACTCCGAGGCTCAGCAGGGAGAGTAAAACACCTTAAATCTTCCTTCCTGAACGCTCCATTTTAGACTGCAGATAGATGCTTTATCTTTGAGTGTCGGCGGTAGTAAAAGATTAAAGTTGTCTGCATGCAGTGGGGGTCAACTCTAGGTGGTCTGGCTTCACAGACCACACAGACACAGAGGAACGCTTCTTCCATAAAAGCCCTCACAGCAGGAGCCTTGTTCATGTTATTGATTACTCCACAGCAGCGGGGGGCTTTGACAGTACAAAATGAATTGACACAGAGTCTGTAAAGGTTCATCTTTCAGGTGAACTGTCTACAGTTTGACTTACCACAATTGAATTGCATGTGTGTCGGTTCAGATTTCATTTTTTTCATTTTTGCCAGAATTAACAAAGAACTTCACCTTAGGATGGTTGGTGCTTGAATATAGCTGCTAGACTTTACCGTTTTCTGTGATTCATCTGGCCAAGCACATCACCTCAATACAGTACGTGCGTGCCAGTTTTTTCAAGGTCCGCCCACTACTGGCACCTGTCTCGATCAATCAGTTTTGGAATAAGCGTAGATTCTTCATCTTTAGTCGGTGCTGAAGCAAAAGAATAAAGCAGTGAGAAATGAGAGCTGAAGCTATGTTGTATGGATCCACTGACATGGAGCAGACATTTGAGCAATGACCAACTGAGCGTGTTTGGCAGTTCCGGGGCCTCTGGGAAAAGTCAAGACAAGAGGATCTATACTTTCATGTTGACTGTCAGCTGAACAACCACACCTTCCTTCCCCTCAGCGTTCTGGTCTTTATGGCGCAGACAGAGGGCAGGCCAGTGGAGACAGACTGACGTTCAGTGGGTGGAAATTTTGCACTAGCTTTATCAGCAAACCAGCATTTTAAGTTAAGTTGGACAAACACGACTGTTGCATTCCAGGTAACAATGAGGCTTAATATTAGCACCTGTTTTCACTAGATTTCATTCAATCTCGCTCACAAAAATGGTGAGCCATTCAGGTTTAAGCCAAGCGTGGACAGTGCTGTAATGTTAAAACTTTTTTGTGTCCACAAGTTTCCTGAGGAGGTCATAGGGAGGTTACTGTGGGAAATGGTTATGGGTGATAAGCCTACTTTCCGGTGCTCGGTGGAGTTAGCATAGGCAACAAAGTATCGTATTAACTGATGTATCAGCACCATTTTCAAGGCTTTAGCAGCATTAAGTAAGTGGGTAAAATAATATAATAGTGTAAGTACTATTCACTCTACAAAGTCCCTAACCCAAAAGTCCTTAAATGAATAATACTCTGTACCAATTGCTCTAAGAATGAGGATTAGCATCCTGTTACCATGGAAAACGCTGGTTCCTGTTAAGTGACTAGATGCACTGGAAGTCTCACCCATAATTTAATAACATTAGTGTTGTGCAACTTTCTCCGTGCTCTCGTGGCATCTCCGAGGTCAGTGGCTTCTGGCCAGTCAATCTTTTTCTTCCCTTGGCTTAATCTTTCTTCTTTTAGCAACCAAGACTGAAACTGTGCCTTGCCCGCTTGCATCTTAACAAATTGTATGCAGAAGCACCTTCCGTTTCAGTCTGTCTGAACCTACTTCAACTGACATTGCATCCACTGACATGCCACATTGTTTCACAATCGCACGTCTGTATTCTGTAAGGCTCTCAAACTCATTCAATAAACAAACGCTGACTCATTTAGTCACTCAACTCACTTTTGCTCTTGCAGAAACTCCTCCTCACTTCCTCCTCTCCTCTCTCCTTGAGTTCACCGTCTCTCTCTGTCTCCCGTCACCCACTGCGTTTCCCACCTCTCGTGCCCTTCTCCTCCTCCTTACCACTCACTTTTGAATTTCCAAAATGCACCTTGGCTTGCCTTCTCTCTCTCATCTCATCAGCACTTTGTCTCTTCCCCTCTCTCCCTCCCGATTGCTGACCCAGCAGCCCCGCTGTCTCTCCACCACCTGTATTAGAGCTGGGAGAGGCCAAGGACGGCAGGCAGGGGAAAACTCTGACGTCTTAACCTTAATCTGATGGAGGTTTTCCTTAGACAGCTTTTTACTGCTTTTGTCTGTTTGTTGCATTGCTTATCTAGCCAATTGTTTCAAGCCCTCTCGGCGTGATGGAAGGCCGGTGGGTCAAAATCATAAGCCCTGTCTGAATTGCAAATAGAAGCCTGTGATCAGCAAAGTGTAATGAATTTAAAATGGCTTATTTGGACCCTTTCCCCTCTGAGTTGAATAGGCCTTTTATGCTGTTGCAGTGCCAAGACGTTTTCATTTATTTATTCTTTGGATATAGTAAACACTGGTAAAACACTTGAATGAAAAATATTAGATTAAGAAAAATAATACGTTTTATGTCAGTGCCCTTTTTTTTTTAGCCTGGCTGTTGATGTGGCTTCATGTTTGGCAATGTTGTCAGTGGATCGGTCCACCACTTTTTCCCTGACTGAAATATCTCATCTCATTCTGGATTGCCGTGAAATTCGATACAAATGTCCATAATGCTTAAGTGATACATCCAAATGAATCTGGAGATGCCCTGAATCTTCACCGAGCACCACCAGAAAAACATCTACTCAATGTATGAGTATGCAATTTTTTTTTCAGTCATCCCAGAGCATGTATCCTACTGACTTTGGTGACCCTCTGACTTGAACTTTGCATGTGCAGTTTTGAGTTCAATGTCTTAATAGCAAGTGGATAGATTGCCATGACAAATAGTACTGACAACCATGTTCAGTCTCTCTTGAACTGCCATCATGTTGGTAACATCACAACTTTCCATTGCCATCACCTTTCAAAAGTTGGTCTAATATTTTGGTTTATGCCAATTCCTACAAAGCCAATTCATTTCCCATTAGCCACAAATAGTAGTTTGTGTTTTGCAAAACAACCATCAATTTTTCATCAACAAGGTGTCAAATACAACCTGTTAAGGGTGAACTAATGTAGGCGGGACCAAACGGGGGGTAGGTGAGGTAACAGGGTCCTTGATTGGCTCAGAGAAACTCCTCAGTAAACTTGTCTAAGCTACAGATATAATTTGATGGCAGCATCAACGCAACATTATTCTTGTGGTATAGCGGCTGTCTTTGCTTCTCTACACACCCGATAGCCAGTTCATTTAACATGAAATAGAGGTAAAAATAGTTGCTCATACAAATATCTGTGCAAAAACACTAAAATTTTGTCCACTTTCTGATGGTAGAAGACCTCGTCAAAAAGCTTTGAATAATCTATATATTCTGTAGTCTGCAACACAGCACAGTGTTGACCAGTGGTTTTGATGGTTGACTAGGTGATCAACGTGTGAAACCCAGAGCTGCTGCTGACCTTTCAAAGCTCAAACACTGAGTAATGAGCTGTATGTGACTCAGCCAGAAGCGACACATGCAAGCAGAGGACGTAAAGAGTGAGTACACTCATACTCTTTGCTTCAGAGTTCCCCAAAACTCTGTGAAATATTAAAAACAAAACAGTCTCACCAGGAATATCAATGTGGCAACATGTCAGCAGTCAAATGGGGCTACTAAGTTCGTGAACAGGCATATAGTTTATGTATTTAAATCCAATCAAAGCCTACTAGCCTAAAGGTACTTCACTATTTGATTACTTATAACTGTGCCGCGTTTTCCAGCTCTGCAAAATTTCTGCGCTGTGGTCTGCTCTGCGCCCCGCCTCGTGCAGAGCAACGGGCAAATCTCTAATCATCTGAAAGCAGCTTCTGTCAGAAACCCTTTCCAAAATAGTACGGTTGAATTCGGGAAAAAAGAAAAAGTCTCTTAACATAGTACACAATAAAACAAAATAGAAAAGGCTGCGAGCGGCTATAATGGCTTCTGCTCTCAATTTCTGTGCAGTCTCCACTGGTCTATGAACACGCACACGATGAACACAAACTCATCACGAGGAAACAAAAGGGCCTACAGTGATTTTCTCTGAACAAAACAAGCCAGTTAAAAAGTGGGCTGCCGTAAGAAAAGAGGGTATAGCTCGGGGCCAAGAAAAGTGCCATAACGCCGAACAAAAGAGTAACAATATCAACAACCACTGCCCCTGAGAGCCTTCTTCTAACCCCACCTGCATTATTCATGAGCCCAATATAGTGAAAATAAATATTTATATGGGCTGTATTGAAAGATTTAACAATGAAATAATGTGCTGCTGGTAAAAAAAAGGCTCCTGAGCCTCTCAGATATTCACAGGACTTTTAGGAGTTCAGTGTTTGATGGAGATGGAGAGCCTTGAGTATAACAACATGCAGATTTGGAGATATCCCGTAGTGTCTGTGATTGTGTTTTGAATCCAGGAACAGATGCACGGATGGCTTTTTTTTTTTTGTTTTTTTTGGATGGATGGATGGGTGGATCCAAGGTATGGATTTCATTGCAGTGCATTTTGTATTCACAGGTGCCAATAAACAATCTTTGGCGTAATGTCTCAAAACAAAAGAACATAGGTAATATTAGGGAGTATCCAGAGTTTTCGGTGCGTTCTTTCCCATCTCCGATTGCTGCGATCCCTGGTCCTGTCTCGTTTCGAATCAACACTGCAAATCAAGGCTGTCAGCTGTGTACTGGACGAAGTTAATCTTTCTAATTGAATGAACATGTTGACTTGACCGTAGTCATTAAAAACCCTCCACACTATATCTCTGTTTAGGCTTTTATAGACTTTTATAGACTTCAACATCCCACTGCTGTGTGCGCAGAAAACATTCCGGCTGCACGGCCAAGCTGCGACTGGCAGCTCGGGGTAATGAATTCTATTAAATCATTCCCCCTCTCTTATTACCACATTAAAAGGGGCCAAAATCTGGAGCAAAGTACACAGAAAGGAGGAAAAACAAACCACTCAGCTCAGAATGGATCGGTCCCCCCTTTCTTTTTTATTTCTGTTGAACTAGAAACAGGCTGCTCTTTTATTGGCTGTCAGCTCCCACCCCACTGCAGCAGGCAAACAGAGACATGAAAAGAAGTGAAGGCTTGAAAGGGGACATTTCTGTATTGAGAAGTTAGAGAGGCTCATCCGGACGTCCTGGGTGAAGCATGAGAAAGAGAGACGATGGAGAGACGGGGTGAGAGAGAGAGAGAGAGAGAGGGATGGAGAGTGCGTGATACGAGTGGGGTTTTTCAAATACCATTTCAATGGGAGGGTTTTTGTTGCTTAAGTGTGCACATGTATGGGGAGTTTTCTTTAAGTATGAGGACGTGTGTGTGAGGCAATCTATATTGTGTGTGTGTGTTTACAGATGGGTGTCAGGAGGCAGCGCTCGGAACACTGTGCAGACTCGCTATCGTCACTTTTTTTTTTTTTTTTCTTTTTTTTTTAATCCAAATGCTGCCAGAATAGTTGAAGTGATGGCCTGTCTCTGCAGAACATTTCCCAGATTAGATAGGAAAGACATTTAAACACGTCACTATTAATGTGTCTGGACATGAGTATGTGCTGCGCAACACTGTTCTGGCTGCAGGTTTTGTGCGCGCATGGATTGTGATTAAGTGTCTTGAGTTTCACACAGTTTTCAGGAGGCGAGTAAGTGGGTGGCCAGCTCCAGAAACTTGTCATGCTTTAGCACGCTGAAGATTTTTTATTGTTTGACAAGAAAATGCTGTTCATCTGTGTTTTTCTTTCTTTCTTTTCTCTTTTTCTTGAGTTTCTGTGCAATTAACTTGAGCTTCTCTCTCTCTCTCAGCACTTTTCCCAAGAACTGCTCTGTATTCCAGCTGTCAGCCCAAACGTGACATTTCCCCATATGTTGCTGCTTGTACAGATGCTTTAATTTGGTCTGACTGGCTTTGTCGATTTTTTAACAGTGACATTGCATACTGCCAGAAAGAGGGGGAGAGTTGCACTGTACAGGGGATGATATATTTATGTCTACATGGGTGGTTTGCCAGCCGTATCTAACAGGAATGAGAATACTACATATTGCATAAAGGTACATTTACTGTAATGTAGGGATAGGATGATGTTATCGCGGATCGGAATAAAAACACTCAGGATGAGTTCATCTTTGACTCTTCATTATTGGGATAATTAAATATCTTCACATCTAAACTGATTTCCGGTTTTGATTTTAATTGTCACAAAGATGAGCCTATATCTTTTCAGTCATTCAAACATATAAGCTTGTCGCCCTGGTTGACCCATTGTATCCCAAAGTTAAGAATGACATAAAACAATTATAAGGTCATGCGATTCCTAGATAATATACTGTTGTTCATCAGTTTCACACAGCTGTCAGAGGTCCAACAACACTGTATTCGATATGCATTGCCCTAAACCCCTCCGTGGTCCTGAACTTCAGCTTTCTAAAAGTCGCTCAGATGAGCTCTACTGAGAGCAGGCTGTTTCTGTGCCTGCACCTTTAAATGCTAATGAGCTCCGTCTATCAACGCCTACTTGGAGAGTCTTGCCTGCTACACGCCCCTCTTAGGAAGACGATGCCTCTTACACTAGCAGTAGCATGTGCTAATGTTACGGTGGATGTATATATATCTATCACTATGGCTCGAGGAGATGCTTTCGTTCAACCATACCAGTTTGACCCAGAATTGGACCCAGAAGGAGAGGCTCCTGAAGAAGTACAGACTCTGTAGCTGCAGCAAGATGTTTCAGAATGGTTTGTTTGTCTGAATAATGTTAGTTTCTTCGAATGTGTTGTTGCAATTAGAACCATGTAGCCAGTGTTCTCCCCAGAAATTTTTTGTATAGTGGCGCACCGTCATCCTGGGGGGTTGTTCGCATCGTCTCTGTCTCCAGTCTGCACATTTCCAGACTTTTTACTGTGACAACCAAGCCCCCGTGTAATATAATAAACATTATAATAAACCATTGCACAGCGGACCGAAGCAGAGCTAACTAGTTAGCCAATTTCCCGCTGACTTTATCATACTCGAAGGCAACTAGAAATACTATCAAATTGCGGCAAATACCTGTAGACGCCCCCATCTTGGATATCTCCTATCACCGCGCAGAGGAGGCCGGCCTATAAATATGACTTCTTTTGTTACGTAATGGCAGGAGCTGATTCTAAACAGCCTGTAGCAATGCTTTTTTAACAGTGGGCGGGCTGCAGAGACCATGCAGAAATTGTTTGCTTTCCTCATTCTGGGAGTTGGCAGGTTCAGGGAGGACCAGCTTATATATATGCAGAGATCAGAGAAAACGCGTGTTTCATAATATGGGAACTTTAAGCATATTTGATGATTATCGGGTTAAGAATCATAAATCACAATTATTTTGACCAGGATAATTGTGACACGCAATTTTCCCATCCCTACTGCAATGTTTGCTGCGTGTAATGATCCACATATACACGGTAGATGTCAAGCAGGAGTACGGCTAGGTCTTGAAAATCAGTGACCTTATATTTTTTTGTAGATTTGGCACCAACAACTGCTGAACAGCTGAACTCCTAATATTTGAAACAGCAGTAAAACAAAAATGCGCTATGAAAACAATACTGGATAAAACATTAAATTAACAATAAAGATATAATAAAATAAATTGTAGGCTATTGTAATAGGGTAACTGAATTCACAAAAGTACAGACTAGCTGTCAAATTAGTTACACTGTCATGTGGAGGTCAACATTAGGAAACAGTATTGTTTTACATCAGCACACAATAAGTCCTCCATCTTTTCCTCCTCTTGTTTCAATATGGCTGCCAGAGGAGAGCGTATGCAGGTGGGTCACCTCTGTGCTGATTCGATGTGTGGTTTAAAGCCTTGATCGCTCAGAGGGGATGAAATGCCTTTCCTGATTGTCTTCGCTCCTTGTTTTTCCATAAAGGTTGGATGATATTGAGCTACAGTTCAGTTCAGCTTTTTTTTTTTTTTTTTTTTTATTTCAGCCAGACTCAGTTTCGATCCACCCATTAGCTGTAAAATATGTCTTCTGTCTCAGTTATATTGTGCCTTGATCCTGGCTTTCTATATTACTTGAAGACATATGGCAGACCCGTGTGTGCTTAGCTCTGCAGACGGCTGTAGTAAAGTCATTCGCTTTGGTTGCAGAGATTGAGTAATCAAGCTTACAAAGCAGCCGTGAAGAATGAGACAACAAAAGCTGTCCCTGTTCTATTCAATTATCTTTCGCCCCCGTCTTGTCTTGCTGTATTCCCCAAAACGGTTGTGATATCCTCCATCTCCCTCACTCTCTGCACTAAAGCCACAATCTCTCTCACGTTCACAGCCTCTCTTTCATTCTCGCTCCTTCTCTCTCTCACACACAATAGCTCTCCTCAGCCCGGGTCCTGTTTGATGTTGGCATCGGAGCGGTGCAGTCCCCTCTCCCTTTCTGTCGCTCTCTTTATTCCCCTTAAAAATTCACCCCAAATTATTTATCTATTTCAGTCCAGGCCGAGGTTCACTCATCGCCCGCCCGTCTAAGCTTGTCCCCTCCGTGCCCTTTTTTCTTGATAATGGGAGCCGGCTCTGGTCCGTCACCACCTCCCACTCAGAGCCCGGCCAAGGCCCGTGTGATTGACACGGACCGCTCTAACTTCCCATACGGTCCCCAAATCCCTCCTCTCCAGTGCCGCCTGCATCCTCTGCCCCCTTCCCTGACTACCTTCGCCATCTTTCCCAGTCCCTGTCAGTTAGTAACAATTAACCATCATCTGCAGGAGGTTGATATTGACATTTTTTCAAGATTTTTTATAAAGTTGCAGTCATATGATGGACTCTTTAACCATTAGGAGAAAAAACAAAACAAAACACTGTTTGCTCAAGCATCAAACATTCCTGCTTTCTTATCAACTGAACATAATAACCTCCTTTCCTCCAGACATAGATACTTCATGCAGTATGTGTTGTAATCCAGAAAGAAATCCTCAATTGAACAAAGGCAGCTTAATCTTACACCGAGACTTAAAGTAATCTTAATTGTGTAGAGAAGAGTAAAAGGATCTCAAGCCAAGAAGCTTTGTTAGAGTACAATTTAAGAGCTCAGCGCAATAATACTTGAGGATGGGGCTGATGAAATTTTGTATTTGTTGTTCATGTCAACAAATCCTATGAAAAGACCGAAGCCACAATGACAACCAACATTTTGCACCGTCATTGGCCTTTTAGTAGCAAAAACATTCTTCCTAAAGATATAAAACTTTAAAAACTGGATAATTAATTATATACATTACTTATATATACAACACTGATCATTTTCTGAAATCACTGGGCACTGAGGTTTTTAGCAAACAATACATTTCCAAGAGTAAATAGTGTCTTTTTGGGATCCTTTCTCAATGCGGATGTGATAATACACATTTTGTATGATAGTGAGTTTATCTGGCAACAGGATATGTGGAATCAATTTCTACAAACAGATCTGTAGAATCTGTCGGCAATGGACAAGATGTTGCTATCAAAAGCCTTCTGGTTTCCTTTTGCTGTCCGAGTAGTAGACTTCATAGGAACTTTAAACATGAGGTAAAGAATCTGCCAATGACAGCTAGTTGTGGAGCTGGCTCAGGTGCATTTCTATTTGTTTGAATGTCATTTAATGGATACTGTCGCAGAATTAAAGCATAAAGTACCAGGGGGAGGAAGAGGAAGTCCATTATCTGTTAGCAGGATATCCACTGGCTAAACCAGAAGCCAGTGACATTGACCCTCCAGAGGCCTGGTTGAATGATAGTTAATGAGTTCTGAGACTGATGTGGAATTGACTCTGAACAAACTACAATTCTAACACTGAACGTGTTACATGGAAGAAAATGGATATCTAGAGGATTAAGGTATTTTAGGCGTTGGTTACACAGACTAATATTTGTTGTTACGATCCATTTGTTGCCAGTAACAGTCTTTTTTTTAAATTGTGTTTGTTGACAAGAGAAAACAAAAGCATTTCACCAAACTTGCTTCATAATACAATAGTTCAAAAGAAAACTGTTGAAACCAAAGACGAACACCCACCATACATCTGTGTCTCCAAGCTTAGTGTTTTAGTGCTTGTCAGCTGCGACACACTTAAGATCGTTTCTTCTCCTTCCCAACCCGTGGGTTGATCCCTTGGCCGGTTGGCTACACTGTGAGTGATGTGTTTACGGTTAGGATTCTGGCCCAATGCACTACAGCACACAGATATTAATTCCACTGATGGCTTTATCTGTTTTGGGACTCCATGTGTGCACTGTGTGTGTGTGTGTGTGTGTGTGTGTGTGTGTGTGTGTGTGTGTGCGTGCACATGGGTGTGTCTCACATGTGTCTCAGTTTGCGAGTGTGTGCGCACATCTATTTGCGAGCGCTTTACTGCAGTTCATGTTGCCATCTGTCTTCTAGCGCATAGCCTACAACACACACTACTTGTCTCCATCAAGTATCTATCTCATGCCGATTGTCCACCTGCGCTCCGCATATATAATGTGCATTTGTATGCGGCCTGAGATCGTGCCTAATGGCCAGCCGTTCCACGCAGATCGGCAGCGACAAGCGTAATCTATCTGTACGACAGCAGCTCCCACAGTGCACCGCACCCCATATACGGTCCATAGGCTCCTCAATAATGGAGGCTGCAACGCCAGTGCAGCGGAGCCAAAATGTTTTTATTTAATGTTTCTTCCGTGATAGGCCTCTAATGACAGCACTCTGACCTCTGATATAAACTAGCCAGGACAGATGTGGAAAAACAAGCAGAAATATTGAATTTTGAGATGGAGTGAGGGTAAATAAAGGCAGGGGATTGGTTGATATCATTCCATCACCGAGGAAGTGAATGCCTGCAGTCATCACTGAAGGAGAATCCCATTTTCCCATGTCCCGACAGATTGCTGATTGAGTTATTTGGCCATAGAAGATGGCATCACTTATTATATGAAATGTTTGAGTGCTTTTTTCTCTCCCCCTCCCTCCATTCCCTCAGCAGCGTTTCATACGCTGTCTGTTTTCGCTGCCTTATAGGAGTCCATGTCCCATGGCTAAATGTTTCATTTAGTTTCAGATGACAGCGCCCATGCAGCACCTCCTGGTTCTGAACCGTTTTCACTGTGTATCATCTTACCCATAATGCAAAGAATATGTGGCGATGAAAACAGCCCTTCAATTGTTTTGTCTGGGGAAGAAGGAAAACAAGAAAACACAAAAACGATGAAGGAACACGCCGCCAAGCCGCCACCGCCCAACTACACACCACTCCCAGCAAAGCTATCTGATGACACTGGGGAGCCATAGTGTTTCTTATTCATGTCGGAGAGTCAGATTAGAAGAGACAGCTGCTTTCCTCCTCAACATTTTTGATATAGAGAAGTCGTAAAGGTCACAGATTCTCCTCCGCGCTGGTTGTCATCTCTGTGATTATTATTCTGTGTCCTCTGTTCCTGCGGATGACTCTCTCAACACCCATGGACACATACACACCCTCACAAGCACACTTTGCTCTGAAGGCTAGAAAATAATCTCACAGGTTGAGTCAAACCTCGGTGGACAGAAATACAGGGCCCCAGATTTTTTGGCTCTCTGACTATCTCAGCAGATGTCTATATCAAAGTTGTTGTTGTATAAACAGCAAGTGAATATCTACGGTTCCTGGACAGTAATTTTAATCTTAAATTCGTAAAAAAGTTTGTCAATTGTCAATTTAAAATATATTAAAAAGGTTTAGAGATGAATGAAAAGACATTAAAAATAAATCTTAGTCTTAACCTTAGTATAGACCTGTTGTCATAACAACTGATTGGATTCATCATGCAGGACAATGTGCAGGTAGACCACTGTCCGAACTTTTAAGCATTTGGGCCGAGATCACTTCATGGGGAACCTGGGATAATGTCACGCTCAAAGTCATTTAAAATGTAATACATCTGACTAAGTCTTACCTTTTCATTTTATCATAGGGCTATTTCAAGGTATGCTAATGATACCATTAAGCCCCTTCCTAGCTAACATTACTTTTTTATTGCATCCCATGCATTTCACTTCAAGGATTATAGTGTCCAAGAGAGTTGAGAATTAATGTGCCTCGTATCATGCAATATTATCAAACAGTGGTATAGCTAGGAAGTGACTGACTGCTGACAGTTGCTGTTGTCTAATGAAAGCTAACATGTACAATCACTCTGAAGACTGTCTGTACTCTGTATGGACTGTATAACTGTTCCTCTTTCCCTTTTTACTATTTTTATAGTTTATAGATTAATTGACTTAGACATCATGTATTGTTCCTGCTAATCATACAGATCGCTATTTTAAAATGGATGCTGTGACTGACTGTTACTTTCAATAAAAGAAACACAGTTCTCCTCAGCAAACCTCCTCCCACTTACCTGGTTCTCGGCACCAATTGTTATTCTTCACCACTGCTATGAACCAGTCAAGTGAATGCAATGTAGAAAAAACTGGAGGGAGTGAAACAGATGTTTCAGATATTAGGTTGGAAAAGATTTCCTTTATCATCCGGGCAAGTGCACTTATTTCTGGGCAGCCACCCAAAATCGCCCAAAGTAAGATTGAAACTTTTCAGCAAATTGGTGGTGATTAATTTACAGACAAAGGCAAGGTGTTCTTAAAATGCCCTTTTTTTAGTCTCGCAAATGTCCACATCAAAGATATGATTTTCATTACACCTTTGGCTGAACTGCTCAAGCTACGCAACTGTCCTCACAAAGTCTTGGTTCTTCATGGGACAAGCTGCTATCTTTGCAACACACTGCACACTCAATACATGACGACTTGTTTCTTAATATGACATCCATATCTTAACAGTTGAACAAGGGACATATTTGCAATTCATCCTGCCTACTGTAATAAAAACTCAGTAAAAAGGAGCCCGTTCTTAGATAAAGAACGACCATGAAAGGAGTTTATTATGACTCGTATTTACATTTGTTGTTCAGTGCCAGTCTCCAGTGATTATTACAGCTGAAAACGGAGGAAGTGAGGAGTATAAAGAGTGAAATGTAGGGAAGGACAATCCGTCTGTAGGAGCACAGGACTTTCATTCGGCACACCGCTGTTCGTGTACATTGTGAAACCAGAAGTCAACAGTGAGTTATTTTAACTTACTACTGCATCGTAGTAATGTGATGTTCATAACTTAATGCTTATTAGTTATGTTCGTACATTAAGTTACAGAAGTTACGTCGAGATTTTAACCCAAATCAGTGTTTTCCTAAACCTAGCCAAGTAGGTGTGGTGCTGTCACGCTGCAATGCGTATGTTGTTTTTTGGGAGACGCCTACAATCAACCTGTTCTGTCATTTGGGTGTGGGGGATGTTGGGGTCAGTTAGTCAAAACGATCAGTTCTATAATCAAAGTTAGTAAGCTTGCACCCTGAAATTGATGCGAGCTAACAGCTAACTAGTGGTGGACGAAGTGGACAGATCCTTTACTTAAGTGAAAATACAAATACCATGGTCTGAAAGTAGTCGATTATAAGAAAAGTTTAAAGCTCCTCTCGATAAAATGGTAACACTGAGGGATTGGGATTGTGGGTCGGGTCAGCCGCCATCGGAAAGCATCGGTATTTGAGGAGTTGGGAATGAAACTCAAAAATCAAATATCTTCCTAACAGGAGCTTTAACTATAAAGTATTACCATCAAAATGTAATATTGCAACTTTGTTCTCAAGTTACATTTCACCACTGCAGCTAACGATAGCCGTTCCAGTTACAAAGCATCATGGGTATTGGCTGACCTCAAAAAGCGAGTTGACTGACTTGCTGAGTTTGAATTTTCCACAATCAAGCGGCTTGTTTGCTGGGTCCAAAAAGTGTGAACGAACCTGACGTGTGAACCGCTGACTGTGGAGACTCACTCAGATCTGTTTCGCTTGAGGAGAGTTGAGTTTGTCATGCACATTTGATAGACTTAATTGAGGGGGACAAATGATTTACAGAATATGGAATTATTGGGGGTGACGTCTTTTCTTTCAGCCCAGAGAATAATTCCTTCTCTGCCACTCGGTATTTTTTTTCTTTCTTTTTTTTTTTTTTAATTCGCTCCGTTGTGTTATTTCTGGCTTCGAAAGCCACATTCTAATTTCTGCTGCCAGCATCTGAAAATGTTTAACTAAAACTCAAATCTGCTGGACATATGCACACAACCATTCCACGTAAACTTGCATACAAATTGGCACGTACATGCGAGAACACACACAAACTTGCAGTGCTTGCACATTTGGTCACACTCACACACGCGCGCACGCACAACAGCGGCCTGATTCAAATCAGCAGATTGCTGAACGGAAACCTGTCACTTGTGAGGAACCTCATAGTTAAGGCGGGCCGATAGACAGACAGGCACACAGATGACAGTGTGTGTTTGTTTCCCAGTATTTCGACAAGCCGTACAGCTGTCACTGCCAAGTTGGAACAAAAGATTTTAAAACCCCAAAAATGAACTGTCGGTAAACAACAGTGACGGATGGAGTTTTAGAGGATGGATTGAATGCTTTTTTTGTTTGGGGTTGGGGATGGTGCGGAAAAACATTAGACACTGTTTGAATGTGGAAGACAAACACTGTTATTCATAATAGATTCTCATTCAAACGGCCAGATTAAGCCCTCAACTGGCCAGAATCAAGTTTCTTCACACACTGTATCGATTGCAGGACACTGATTGACGTGTAACCTGCACTCATTTCAGTCTGAATTTTTTTTAACAACCCAGCCTGTCTGGGATGTTATAATGACATGAGATGTCCATCATTGTGCTAAAATGACAACAGCTAGCATTTCTGCAAACCACTGAGGAGTTCCAATTTGAGTCTTCGGTTACGTACCGTATTGACATGTTGTGTCACATTCGCATTACGTGTTTCATTTTCATGTTGGGATGTGGAGGGGATGGCGACAAGGATGCCGAGCCAGTGACCTCTGTTCCAGTCTGCATCATTACACTTAAACCTCAGGATATTTTCAAGGAGACCTTGGGACATCTCCAATCGTGTGTCTGCCCACCAAAACAGGTATTTTCTGCTTGAGACCATAATTTCATTTGAAAAGAAGGGAGAGACTACATCTTACAAGCTTATCTCCCTTTAGTCCTGCTTTGTAATTTAAGCTGATCAGACAAGTGCCGTTTTACACATACTTCTTGGCAGCTCTAACCAACCTCACTGAATCATAAAGGCTTTTAACACTAGCATTTATGTAAAAAAAACAAAACAAAAACACAGTAATGACATGGACTGCAAAAGTTTATGTGTTTAGTGAGAGCTTTACCTGGCAGGTTCCAGGCACAGCTGCACTCTTCTTGCAACAAGCTTCTTCTGGAGCTCCAGCTGGGGGTTAACGTTGCAATTGATAATACATGTATTTTAACATTTATTTGTAACTATTTTTCTTTTAATTGCAACATTTGATACGCTGCAGTCAATAGCTACTATGAAAATGGTGCAATTAGAAGCTGACATGTTCAACAAAGCCAGTCAACTCTTCTATGTGAAACATCAGCACAGGCTGTCTGATAGTGTTGTAGGAGACCATTAAAATCCAGACAGATTCAGACAGACACCCTTACAGATTGAATAGTGAATATATTGAATGAGGAACCATTGAGGGTATTTTGTACATTTTTTATTTTCCTTTCATTTTAAGTCGACTGACCTCAGCCATGTTTTTCCCACATGCTTCCACTTCACGAAATGAAGACCAAACCTGTTTGATAGTTTTGGAACGGAGGCAGTGTGATCCCCACAGCTCTCATCTATTTAGGTCGTGAAACTGAAAGAAATTTTAAAAAGAAAGACAAGCTGTGAAGTAGTCTTTTGAGATCAGACTTCTTTTTTGTGACTTTTTACAGTGCTCTCGGCTGAATGGACCGTAATACATGTCAGCTCTTGATTTTGACACGTATCGATCGTGAATACTTGAATAGACTGCATTCATTCTGTTGATGAGGTGACTGCTGTGTGCTAAAGTCTGAACAAAACCTGAACTCCATTTTTAACTTTTTTTAGACAACATTCATGGCATCAGATTTAATATCAGCTGGAATGAAAACATCCGACTTATTCAAACACAGTTTCAGACAATTAGTCTTCACAAGACTGTTTTTTTTGCCTCTATTGTGTTACGGTTTAAGGCAAAGATATATTGACGGCTCAAATGCAAAACACCAAGAGGAGGCAGGATACAGAACAAAAGGTGAACTCTGGTAACAAGAAAAAGCTGAAATAATCTGAAAACCAAGAAGCGCAAAAGTACACTCTGAGTAACTTAGAAGAACAAAGTACAAGTCAGTAAAAACATGAGGGACAAAAAACTGGGAACATACCATGGGGTAACATAGGAAGACACTGGAAGGGGCTCAAGTGGAACGCAAGTGGTTGACGCAGGCAGAAAACAGGACAAACTGGCACAGACATGAGGGAGCACACACACTATATACACACACAAGGGCTGATATTAAACCAGAAACACAGGTGGACACAGAAAAACGGTTGAGAAATGTAACAATGGGAGTAAATGAAATGACACATGAGGGTAAACCACAGACGCAAAACCAGAATCATGTATGTGATGTCACTACCTCCACCGTTTGAAAGGCGTGTCATTTGTTTTCGACTACATTTTTTACAAAGACTCCTGTCATGTCATGTCATGTCACGTCATTATCCGTAACCGCTTATCCCTTTACATGGGGTCACGGGCTGTTGCTGCTGGAGCCAATCCCAGCCTTGTCTCAGGGCGAGGGCAGGGTACTCCCTGGACAAGCCGCCAGCTCATCGCAGGGCATCGACCTACATCTTATCTTTCTTTTCAAAAAGAGCAACAGGCAATACGATGTATTCGTCAGAGGAGAAGGAAATTACTTGTCCTACAACTTCCGGTCAAACTTTTGCTCCATTTCCTTAACAGTTCAAATTGAACTTGGTGGTTTTAATGATGGCTATGGCAGATAAAGACCATGATTCCTCTCATGACCACATCTGAAGTAAACATTTGAGTTGAAACATTTTAAAGGTTTGCTCCTTTTACTGTGCACAAACGGCATCATTGCTAACAAAAAATTACCATCCAACCTGTGAAAGCATGTCAGCTATGTATTCATTTGTTTAAAGTGTGTGAATCATAGAATATGGCCAGAATTCAAAGGTTGCTCTGAAAACATAGGCGACAGCACATCACCATGGCAACCGACAACTGCTGGTCTTTGCTAGCTATCCTTGGCTCTGGCTCACTACTGTTAGTTAATTAGCTCATGGTTCAGTTAGCTGTGGAGCCAGTGGCCCCACAGTTTGTCTGGACCGGGAACCATGGATCAGGAAGAGGCACCATCAGGGGCGACTGGGCCGAGCTCAACTGAATTTGGCACCTACATTGAGAAGAAAATGTATTTTTGATTGAACAACTTTCACTTGTATCAGAGTGACCAGGAGTATCTGCAGTACACCACCTTCTATAAGTCAGATTATGGACTGGTGCATTTTGTCCACCACTGGTCACTAATGAAACACCATACAATTACTGTTGAATATGGCCATCAGACACACACCTGGCTTTAATAACCTCAAGAAGTGTATTTTGCATGCTTGTGTTTGTGGGAATTCAAAGCGCGCCTGCTGCTCTCTGCTCGACCACATCACTGTCCACTGCCAAACTGCCTGTTTGAGTTATGCGAGCGCTGCCTCGTGTTTCACTCAATTTGTAAAAATCTCATGCAGAGCTACGCTACATTAATTTTTGTGACCGTCAGAAATAATTTGATATTAAAATAGGCCCACAAATTAGGCTGGAAGACTCCATTGGTTAAACTGTGTATTAATGTTTTCCCCTTCTTTGAATTCGGATCCCGGTTAATTTGATTTTCCGACACTCTGTCTCCCCCCCCTCCCCACACCTCCACCACATAAGAAAGCTTAATCTCCCTAAAGTCTTCCCATATGCCCCTGTTTACTTTCCAAATCCATCTTTCCCCCCTTGATATGGTTGGCATAGATTGAGTCTAGGGCTTTCTTTGCTCAATTTAGCAATCTGCATGTGACATTTAAGAAATGCACACAGGGACTTTGTTTCAGTATAGTGAAGCAAAGCACTGATGAAGTGGGAAAAGACAATAACAATTTATAGCTGTGGCTTTACATAGTGAGATTTGTCTTTGATAGCTCCATGCTGTATCATCTAGATGCACAGGTGCCACAGACCGGAGAGAGAGTGTGTGTGTGTGTGTGTGTGTGTGTGTGTGTGTGTGTGTGTGTGTGTGTGTGTGTGTGTGTGTGTGTGTAGTCAAAGCAGATAGAACCCGGAGCTAAACTAATTGGAGCCATTCATTAAGCCAGAACCAAAGCCAGATTGTGTCAGCTCCCTTGATCTGAATTTAATCAGGAGCAAAAACACCCTCCCTCCCTGCTCATTCCACCGTCCAGCCGAGATCCAAGGACTTGGAATGAACCCTGCATTGAGAGCCTCGCCTTAATTAGTCCATTGTTTCTGCGCGGCCCAGCATGCAACCCTCTCCGCTCGGCAGAGAACTTCATGGGAGTTTGTGCAAACTGTCACCTGGGGCAAACTTTTTTCTTACCGGCAATCCCACCCCACTGCCGCCTGCACCCTCCCTCCCTCCCTCCTCCCCCTCCTCCCCCTCCACTGCACGCAGACATATTTCCATTTCTCCGTCTCTCTCCCTGCTGACAGATATATGTTCAGACAGACAGATGTATGGCAGTATCAAGGGTTTCAATCTGCATTTTCAGCAGCGGGGAGGGGAAAGAGGAGGGAATCAATTCAGAGTTTTGATTGTTTAAGGCTGCATACAGGCCCTTGTGCACAGCTCCAAACTGCTACTTTCTAACTGTCATTTTATTTTTTGATTATTATTTACTAAAAGATGCAACTGTTATGCAATATTTAAACCCACAGAAAAGCTGAAGAGACACATGGGCAGAGAAGTGATAACAGAACAACCATCACTTCCGCGTTTGTATATTTGTGTTTTGGTCATGGTACGTGTCTTTGAAATTTGACTAAACTTTATATCAAAAGTGGATGAAATTAAAGTGCGACACTGTGCACTTTCATCCTCCTCATTCTGATGAGGAAGCATCAGATCCTGATCATATGTGGGTAAAAGATTGTGGCCAGTCAGTGTTTCAGTGTGAATGAAGCCTGAGAAGAAGAGTGGTACTCAGCTGGGCTTTTCCAAAAAAAACAGGAGGAAAAGCCCCAAAGACAGAGAGCCACTCACTCTGTCTATCCGGCTGTCAAGCAGAGAGGCATCAACCTTTCAGTTTCTACGGGGGAGGAAGACACGCGGTGAACATCTTGAATGTGCGTCACGGGCACCCATGGACAAAGGGAGCTCAAGAGTGGAGCGTTCGAGATTCAGCTGTTAAGGCAGAAAGGAAACTTTTGTCTCAATACAGCAGCAATTACACTTGAGAATGAAGGATTTCCGCTGCCGTTTGATCTCAGTAAGTTGATATCATTTTCCTGTGTGAAGAAAAGAAAAAAAACAGCGAACAATGCTCAGATGCACTGTAGAATGAGGCACTTATTGATGACATTTGAGATTAGGCATGCCTAATTACACTCATGAATGCCTTATTGACGTGTCTGGCGCCGCTCTGTTGATTGTACCATTTAGGCAAACTGCAATGCACAGATCATGGATGGAGATTACCACTTGGTACGTGTCAAATGTTGGTCAGGGCTGGTTTCCTGGCTGGGGTGTTCATTACATTTCAGAGCTGCAAAACTCTGAGCCCCTCAAAAGCTCCTGCCTGATGTGTGCCAATAGGGGGAGCTGCAGCATTTCTAATTGTATTACAAAGAGCGAGAGAGAGCGAGAGAGAGAGAGAGAGATGGAGGAAGTTAGATTGTGTTGACCACTTCAGCAAGTTTATATCTGTATACTTGAAATAGCGGTTTCATTTTGAATGATTTGTAAATAAAAAGGCAATGTGAGATTACAGCCTCAGCTGCCTTTTTTTTTTTCCAAAACAAAGTCTTAACCTCACATTAGAATACGGACATCTGTCCGACCAAACTTACAATAGTGCCCAACCTCTGTTCTGCAAGATATTCACTTATTTAAAAACCTCTCAGATGAATTCATATTTTATATTTAGTGTCTAAAAATTAAGTATATCAAAAGATATGTAAAAACTTTCCACATCCGTCAACCCCGAGCGTTTAATATCTGCACGCTGGCAGGATATATGGGCTGAAACCGGACTGCATAAAATTGAGTTTGATTAAATTAAATGAAATGTAGCTCATTCATTTATTACATCTTGATCACATTAATGGCAATGGACAGTTAAATTCTTAATCTCCCATCTATTACATTATTTATGGGACGCATGGATCATCAAATCAATTAGTGATGATAACGATAACATTGCAAAATGATGGCTTTTGATCAATTGCAGGGCGGACTGGGCAGATTAATGTGATGAATTAATGGTCAGAGGAACTGGATGTGAAGGCTGCTTCCCACCACTGGAATCCTGCAGAAAGGTAAGTGAGAGGGGCAGAACGTGATGTTCCTGCCGTACACATGTTGAGGTCGATGCTGTGGATAGAAAGACCGTCCTTTAACAGAGAGGTCCCGAGTTTAGTTCCAAGAATAGTTAACATGTGTGTCTGTATTCAGACATGTGAGTGTCCCTGAATAAGACACTGTGTTGCTTTGCTGTACGATGAGTGAACCAGAAAATTGGTTAACATGGTTTTCTAATTTTGAGCTACTTTTTCAAAAAGCTTATTTGTTTCTCAGCAGTTGAGGCGAAGGGATCCTTCATTTCATTGACTTTAATCTATGTTTTAGTCAGTTTTGTTAACTTGTTATTACACATTTATTGTTTCTTTTCCATTTCTGTATTTTTTTAAAGGTTATATCATTGAATATAAAATATAAATATATAGACGTATTCTTGTTTTTTTTGTTTTCTGGATTTTTACAAATGAGTCATCCGTAAATCACTTTGAATCATTTCCACGTGTAGAAATCAAGTGTGAATGCACACAATTGTTTGAAAGTGAAAATGTGAATCTCACATGTAGAAATGTCCAT